>NC_068363.1:56351114-56514359 GCF_020536995.1 Dreissena polymorpha | reverse complement strand
TTATCTTTCTCATCCTTCTGTTGAAGACAGGTTAAGTAGATATTTCATCTTGCATCTACACTGATTGTTGAATTGCTTTATATTTCAACCAGTGTTGCATATGTTTGCTCCTAATGGATCTACTAACTTTGACCTTTTGTATAAAATGCATGCCATTCAGTATCAAAACAGATCATTCGTGTTTGTCAGATACGGTTGCCTTCACTTGTGTTTGCATAAAAGAGACAATATTTCAATCATGTAAATTGGTTTCTTTGATCAATTTTAAAGATTAAATTATTCTAATTTCCAGTAAAATGATCTTTGGATGTCTTGGCCTTGGATGATTTGATCTTAATTTTAAAATGTCAATCTTTATGAGAAAGCTTTTCTATATGAATGAACAGGTCGTTGCTAACAAGTGCGCCCGATTAATCGATTGCTGATTGGTGGATCAATTCTAGTGGGCGGAGCGATCATAGATAAGGCGTCATGTCAATTGATAATCGCTACACAGCAGCGGAGCAAAATGCAGTTAGCTATTGTTCAGTCAACTGAGACAAAAGATTACAGATGTAGATAAGATATGTTATGGTAGATCAGAACACTGAGTGGAAAGTCTCCAGAAGGGGCTAGGCATTCCTTTATCTAGGCCTTTCAGAATTATGAGATCAATGTTGACATTTTGCTTGGCTAGGCAAAAATGTGATCATAAATTGAGGGATTAAAATTATTGGCACTCATTTTCTTCATAGAAATGGTTTGTTGAAAGCTTGTAGCGAGACAAGACAGAACAGGGATCGAAACTAATTTTGTTTTGATGGTCGCCCTCAGTGGTTGTTTTAATACATTCTCAAGACATATGAGCTTTCTCATAAAGTCTAGATGCCCATCGGAAATAGGCTAGTGGATACTGCTAATTTCCAACCCCTTTAAAATGAAGTTCATTCCTCCGAGCATGGGCTCATTCCATAGTGATAGTGAGCGATACACAAATTAGTCTTTGCTTGTTAGCTTGGGCAAGGAGATGATTGCCCAAGAAACACCATTCAAACAAAAAGCATGAGACAATTTACTGCAATTAAACATTGAATAAAAATTAGTGACTCTTTATAAATGATCAATTTAATAATATAGTTTTTTTAGATTTTGGACATTATTTAAATTAGGAAAATGATGAATTAAAATTGTGTCATGTCAGCAATATTGTTGTTCAATTACCTATTATTTTATGTAAAGAAAGTATTCGATACACATTATACAAATGAACTCCTGGGAACTTCCTGGGCTCGGGCAACCAAAATGCTTTAGATAGGTGCCCATGTGGGAAAACAATTGTCAAAAGCTAGTTTTTACCGCTGTTCTTCCAGGTGTTGGACTCCAACAATGAAGCAGATGATGACGCAGGAGAAGGAACCAGGCTTCACAGAGATCACTGATTCCAACCCAGACTGGCAGGCAGTGAAGTAAGTGGCATGATATAGCTTAATAAAAGTGGATACACAATAGAGAACATTCATATAAGGTTTTTTCATAGACATAAAATAAAATTTGAAGATTCTAACCATGCTTACAGTGTAGGGAATATTTATCCCACACCTCAATTTAATTTCAAGGGAACAAAATGTTTTCCTAAAGTTTGATAATGCCTCTTATTATACCCCCACAAACGAAGTTTAGGGGGTATATAGGAGTGAACTTGTCCATCTGTCTGTCTGTCAGTCAGTCGGTCAGTATTAAGTGTCTGCTCTCTAATTCAAGTTGTTTTCATCCGATCTTCACCAAATTGGTCAGAAAATTTATCTAGATG
The DNA here is from genome assembly GCF_020536995.1 of Dreissena polymorpha. Taxonomy (NCBI): domain Eukaryota; kingdom Metazoa; phylum Mollusca; class Bivalvia; order Myida; family Dreissenidae; genus Dreissena; species Dreissena polymorpha. The sequence goes on along the minus strand of NC_068363.1, from coordinate 56,512,570 downwards.
TTTTTTAGGCCAAGTTTGAAAATGGGCCATGCCAGGCCAAAAACTAGGTCACAGATCACTTAGTGCGTTTTTTTAAACATTCAGCATGTTGACCGCTCTCTAATTTATCCAATCTTCACTAAACTTGGTCAGAAGTTTATCTTGATGATCTTAGGCCAAGTTAGAACATGGGCCCTTGCCGGGTCAAAAACTAGGTCATGGGGTCACTTAGTGCGTTTAAACATTAAGCATTGTGTTCGCTCTATAATTCAAGTAGTTTGCTTTCCAATCTTCATCAACCTTGGTCAGAAGTTTTATATAAATGATCTCTAGGGCAGGAGGGCACATAAGTGATTGGACCGTCCGTCTGTCCTTCCGTCACACTTTGCATTTAGGTTTCGCATTTAGGTTTTCAAAAAATGCTCATAACTTCTATGTCCCTTCACATAGCAACTTGATATTTGGCATGCATGTATATCTCAATAAGTCATGGAGCAGCACATTTTGAGTGGTGAAAGGTCAAGGTCATCCTCAAGGTCAAAGGTAAAGCAACATGTATCAAAGCGGCGCAGTAGGGGGCATGGTGCTTCTGACAAACACATCTCTTGTTTTTTTTAAGGAACTAGTGTACCAGAACGTTTAATCCTACACCGTTATTCTTCTATTCTAAGAAATAGTATGATATTAGGAAGTTTGATACAACACTAGTTTTTTTTTCCAGGAAACCCTATATCAGGAAGTTTGATCCTACACTATAACTTTTTCTCCAGGAAACATAATGATATCAGGATGTTTGGTCCTACACCGAAACTTTTTTCCAGGAAACAGTATATCAGAAAGTCAGATGTTACATCGTAACTTTTTAGCTCACCTGATTTCTCAGGTGAGCTTTTGTGACCTGTCTTTGTCCGTCTTCTGTCCACATTTGGTTTGTAAACACTCTAGAGGCCACATTTCATGTGCGATCTCATGAAACTTGGTCATAAGATTTGTCTCAATGATATCTCGATCAAGTTGAAACTGGGTCATGCTGGGTCAAAAACTAGGTCAAAAAAATGGGTGGGGCAGTTTTCCTTATTTGGCTATAGAGAAACCTTGTAAACACTCTAGAAGTCACAATTTTTGCCCAATCATCATGAAAGTTAGTCAAAACATTGGTTTTATTGATATCACGGACGAGTTTGAAAATGGTCCAGATCGGTGAAAAAACATGGCCGCCAGTGGGCGGGGCATTTTTCTCTATATGTATATAGTGAAAACATGTGAACACTCTAGAAGTCACATTTTTTGCCAATTTTCATAAAATTTGGTCAGAACATTTGTTTTCCTTGATATGAGAGTTGAGTTTGAAAATGGTTCCGGTCAGTTGAATAACATGGCTGCCAGAGGGTGGGGCAGTTTTCCTTATTTGGGCTATAGAGAAACCTTGATAAACACTCAAGAAGTCACAATTTTTGCCCAATCATCATGAAAGTTGGTGCAAAACATTGGTTTTATTGATATCTCTATATGTATAAAGTGAAAACATGTGAACACTCTAGAAGTCACATTTTTGGCCCAATTTTCATGAAATTTGGTCTGAACATTTGTTTCCTTGATATGAGAGTTGAGTTCGAAAAATGGTTCCGGTCAATTGAATAACATGGCAGCGGGGGGGGGGGGGGCAGTTTTCTTATATTAAAATATAAATAAATATAGTATATATATTTTCTTATAAAAAAAGCTTGTGAACACTCTAGAAGTCACAATTATTGCCCAATCATCATGAAACTTGGTACAAAGATTGGTTTTATATATATATCACATAATTAATGCCATAATTATTGCCCTTATATTGTCCAAATTTTCATTATATTATACAAAATCCTTCTAAACACTCTAGAGGTCACAATTTTGTTTCAGATTTTATGAATCTTGGTCATAATATTTATTTTTTTAAGCAAAGTTTGATGTTTGGTAAGGGGGGTCAACTCAAAATATAGGTCACCAGGTAAAATCTTACAAAAACAAAAACACTCCATATGCCTGAGTTTTGGTTCAATAATGATGAAACTTGACCAGGATGTTTGTCTGGACAATATCTGGGTCAAGTTTGACGTTTGGTAAAGATTAAATGAACCGACTCCTCTCAGGTGAGCGAACTAGGGTCATCTTGGCCCTCTTGTTCAAGGAAACTGTATGATGTCAGAAAGTTTGATCCTACTCCATAACTTTATTCCAGGAAACAGTATTTCAGGAAGTTTGATCCCACACCTTAGCTTTTTTTCCAGGAAACAATATGATTCCAGTAAGTTTTATCCCACTCTGTAACTTTTTTTCTGGTAAGCAATATGATACCAGGAAGTTTGATCCTACCATGTAGCTTTTTTTCCAGGAACAGTATGATATCAGGAAGTTTGATCCCACACCGTACCTGCTGAAGTTTGTAGAGGAAGAGAAGAGCACTCTGTACTACTTCTTCAGCCAGAATGTCAAGAATCTTCTCCTTCATAACCCCAAGATTTTTGTGAGTCAAAGCAAGAGCCATGCATTGCATTTGAGCCTTGTTCTGGGAAAACTGTACTAAATGCATGTGTGTAAAGTGTCATCCCAGATTAGCCTGTGCAGTTCACACAGGCTACTCAGGAACAACAATACCTAAACTGGATTTTCATTTATTTTTCATTTTCATTTCAGAGACTTCTTGTGAACAAAAAATTACATAGAAGCGAAAATTGTTGTCTTTTTTGAGCCTTTTTTTAACTGCACAGGCTAACAAGGGATGACTCTTGATACACATGCCAGTGTTTTTTATAACCATTTTGGGAATGGGGCCGGGTCCCTTTGGATTGGGAAAATTTGCGCCGCTTTGAATAAAATTGGGAAATTAGTGTTGTTGTTGTTTTGCTAAAAAATGCGTCAAAATTGAGACTAAAAGTGATTTCAGTATTATATTTACTTAAGTTGAAGTTATAAAGCTGGATGGGAGATGAACAAAATGTTGAGATAAAAAAAACACCTTTTTTTTGGAAACCTTCAATTTTAGGTCCCATTTGGGAAAAATATATTCTTTGTTTTTCCTTTGGGAATGGGGCAAAATACCGGACCTGATTTTTAATCCCCAAAAACACTGCATGCATTGAGTCCAGTTTTCCAGAACAAGGGTCATTTTATTATATTTAAACCTTTTTAGCTCACCTGAGCACAATGTGCTAATGGTGAGCTTTTGTGATCGCCGTTTGTCCATTGTGCAACATGCCACATCAACATTTGCCTCGTTAACACCATTTCTGTCCAATCTTCATGAAACTTTGTCAGAAGATTTGTCCCAATTATATCTTGGACAAGTTCAAAAATGGTTCCGGTTGGTTGAAAAACATGGCTGCCAGGGGGCTGGGCATTTGTCCTTATATGGCTATAGTAAATCTTGTTAACACTGTAGAGGCCACATTTATCCTCTGATCTTAATGAAACTGGGTTAGAACATTTGTCCTAATGATAACTTGGATGAGTGCGAAAATGGTTCCAGTAGCTTGAAAAACATGACCACCAGGTGGCGGGGCATTTTCCATGTATGGCTATAGTAAAATAGTGTTAATACTCTTGATGCCACATTTATTATCCGATCTTTATGAAACTCCGTCAGAAGATTTGTCCCAATGATATCTTGGACAAGTTCGGAAATGGTTCCGGTTGGTTGAAAAAATTGCCACCAGGGGGCAGGTAATTTGTTCTTATATGGCTAGAGTAAAATATTGTTTACATTTTAGAGGCCACATTGATTGTCTGATCTTCATGAAATTTGGTCAGAATATTTTCTCAATGATATCTAGCATGTGTTCAAAAATGGTTCCAATTTGTTGAAAAACATGATGACTAGGGGGTAGGGTATATTTCCTTATATGGCTTTAGTAAAACCTTGTTAGCACTCTAAAAGTCACATTTATAGTCCAGTATTTATTATGCTCAAAATTTATTTTGGAGGGAGCATATAGTCGCCGCTTCGTCTGTCCGTCCGTGTGTCCGTCCGTCCATGCACAATTTTTGTCCGGGCTATTTCTCAGCAACTAATGACCGGAATTCAATGAAACTTTATGGGAAGCTTCACTACCAAGAGGAGATGTGCATATTATCAGCAGGTTTTGGCCGGATGATTTTTGGCCTTTTGAGATTTTCTATAAAAAATTCTTGTCCCCCCAACTACTGTGCCCTCAAGACGTTTCCTTTTATCTGAATATATAGTGCAATATTGTGACAAAAAAAAACTTTGGGGAGCATCACCCGTCTCTGACGGTTTCTTGTTGAACTTGTTCTGAACATTTTTTGTGATGACATCTTGGATTTGTTTGAAAATGGTTCTGGTCTGTTGAAAAGCATGGCTGCCAGGGGGCGGGGCATTTTGCCTTAAATTGCAATAGTAAGACCTTGGTTACACTCTAAAGTCACATAAATAGGTCAATCTTTATGAAACTTGGTCAGACCATTTGTTCTAATGATATCTTGGGCTGCACATGAACAGGTCACTTCCTTTGTATCTCCAATGAGCAAATTTGGGTCTTGTTTGTGATAAATTTTTAACTAAAATATTTCTATGTATTTTTATATATTAAATTGTTCCATATGTTATTAATATATAACATGTTTCCATATGTAATTGATATATTACATTCTTCCATCTGTAGTTTACATATTACCTGTTGATATAAAAGATAAAAATACAGAAACTTTAAAGAACTTAATGAAGCTTCTGTTACATATTCATGGCTTGCTTGATCATTTCAGAAATCCTCAGGAAAGTTTGCTGGTGGAATGCTGTTTATCAAGTCCACACCTGCAAGTAGACCAGAGCTGGTTCTCTGGGTAAGTCCGCACTGTTTTAGTATGGATCTGGTTATTTAACGTTGGTAAGAACATATGTTGTTATGATATAATGGACGAGTCCACATATTTATATGCCCCCTTTCGAAGAAAAGGGGGTATATAGTTTTTGCACTGTCTGTTTGTCACACTTTTCGTGCTAATTCAAATAGTTTTCATCCGATGTTTAGCAAACTTGGTCAGAAGTTGTATCTAGACAATATCTAAGTCAAGTTTGAATATGGGTCATGCCGGGTCCAAAACTTTAGATTTTGAAAAATGCTCATAACTTCTATGTCGCTTCAGATAGCAATTTCATTTTTGGCATGCATGTGTATATTGACAAGGCCTTTCCATACGCACACAAATTTTGAACCCTGTGACCTTGACCTCGAACTTCACGTTTAGGTTTCGAAATCTGCGTTTAGGTTTCGAAAAAAGCTCACATCTTCTACCAAGCGTTTATAGGGTGCATAAGTCATCCTATGGTGACAGATCTTGTTTCGGATCTTCATGAAACTTGGTCAGAAGATTTGTTCCAATGATATCTTGGACGAGATCAAAAATGGTTCTGGTTGGATGAAAAACATTGCGGCCAGAGGGCGGGGCATTTTTCCATATATGGCTATGGTCCAACAATCTTGAAACTTGGTCAGAACATTTGTTTTAATGATATCTTGGATGAGTTTGAAAATATTTCTGGTCTGTTGAAAAACATAGCCACCATATGGCTATATTAAAACCTTGTAAGCACTCTAAAAGTTGCATTTAAAGTTCACTTTATGAACCTTGGTTGAAACATTTGTTCTAATAATATCTTGGGCAGCACAAAACAGGACAGTTCCTTTGTATCTCATGTAAGCTACTGTGGGCCTTTCAGGCGCTCTTGTACTGTTTAATGCTGTATGCCTCTGCCATTTGTGTATAGAGCTATTGATATAACGCCATTAATACCTTATTTCTTCCCCATGTTTGCAGGGGGCTACTGCCATCTTGCCATTCATTAACAAGTGGCTGATCCCCGTGCCCAAGGCAGACCTCGTGTTGCTGCTACAGGACAAAGAGCTGCCCTTCAGCAAACTCTCAGACAAAACAATGAAGGCCCTCGAAGCCCTGGGAGGTAGTGCAAGGCTTCTTTAACTTTGAAACGTTTTTGGATTGGGGATTTTATTATTGTCTCAGCAATCTTATTTTTGTGGAGATTATTAATTATGTCTTAATAAACATAACACAAGATAATGGAAACACAGTGAAACTATCCCAGCTATTTGTATTTTGCACTTATCCCTGTTACACAACTTTAATGTATTCACAGGGTGATAACATTATCAAATGAAAAAATCATTCTCCAAATTAAAATGTACTTCACACAAAAATATGTAATTCTACTGTGCACTTTGAATTCTTGATCATGCATTGGTTAAGGACAGTTTTGATGATGTTCCAATGTATGTCTTGATCATGCTTTTTCAGCCCAAGATGGGACGGTGTATTTCCACTGTGAGGCCAAGAGCAAGTAAGTTTTGTAAACAGGTTGAATCGGCATTGTTCTGGGAAAATGGGGCTTAATGCATGTGCGTAAAATGACGTCCCAGATTAGCCTGTGCAGTCTGCAGGGACATTCAGGGACAACACTTTCTGCAGAAAGTGGATTTTAGGTAAAATAAGACTGCCTTAAAAGAATTAAATCTTAAAATGTTGATCCTAATAAGCTTGTGTGGTCTGCACAGGCTTATCTTGAATGACACTGAATGTACATGAATAAAGCCCAGTTTTCCAAGAACATGGCTAATTTAATGAAAGAGCACACTGGAAATTGCTTGGAATAGTAAGGAAGGTCTTATAGAAATTTAATCTGCTTTATTTTATTTGTGGGATTTAGTATGACTTTTATATAAAGGTGACACATTCTCAGCATGTAGTTAACAAAAAACAATTACTTGTCTTACTTAAAGACTATACAATGTGTTCACAAAAGATTTTAGCTTATCTGTGCCCAACATGCTCATGGTGATCCTTTTTGATCAATTTTTGTTCTATTTGTATCATCACTATTAACCTTGTGAACACTCTAGAGATCACATTTATACAACTTTGTCAGAATATTTGTACAAATGACATCTTGACCTAGTTTAGAACTGGGTCATTTGGAGTCTGAAACTCTGTCACATGGTCAACATAAACAAAGAGCTTGTGCATACTTAAGAAGGCACAGATATACTGCTCAATCATCATGAAACTTACTCATTACAAATATCCTTACCATTTCCTCGTTGAGTTTGAAAATGAGTGCACCCCTTTTTTTAGCTCACCTGAGCACAACATACTCATGGTGAGCTTTTGTGATCACTTTTTGTCCGTCATGCGTCGTCTGTTGTGCGTCACCAACATTTTGCCTTGTTACCACTCTAGGGGCCACATTTATTGTCTGATCTTCATGAAACTTGGTCAGAACATTTGTCCCATTGATACCTCGACTGAGTTCGAAACTGGGTCATGCTGGGTCAAAAACTAGGTCACTAGGTCAAAAAAAAGAAAAACCTTGTCAACACTGTAGAAGTCACTTTTGATGCCCAATCTTCATGTAACTTTGTCAAAATGTTTGTCTAAATGATATGTTGGTTGAGCTCAAAAATGGTTCCGGTCCGTTGAAAAACATGGCCGCCAGGGGGCGGGGCAGTATTCCTTATATGGCTATAGAGAAACCTTGTGGACACTCTAGAAGTCACAATTTTGGCCCAATCATCATGAAACTTGGTCAAAACATTGGTTTCATTGAAATCTCAGCCGAGTTCGAAAATGGTCCAGATCGGTGAAGAAACATGGCCGCTAGGGGGCGGGGCAGTTTTCTCTATATGTAAATTGTGAAAACACGAGAACACTCTAGAAGTCACATTTTTGGTCCAATGTTCATGAAATTTGGTCAGAACATGTGTTTTTTGGATATGACAGTTGAGTTCGAAAATGGTTCGGATTGGTAGAAAAGCATGGCCGCTGGGGGGGGTCATTTTCCTTATATTTATATAGTAATAACATCTTTTGAACACTATATAGTTTATCATGTCAAGGGAAGTAACTGCAAATGAAAAATTATGTTGAATTGACAGAGTTGTCTCCCTTTTTAAAATATTTGTTTTAAGCACAAGAAGATTAAGTGGAATTAATTATAAATGATAGTTTTACATTTTAAAAGATAGCCAACTTTTGAATATGTTTTTTATTGTTTGATGATTCTGTACAATATGGCATTCTTTTGTCAAACAATTAAAGCGAGATTATACGATTTTTATATGTGTTATATTGTAATATATTGATAAATACATGTCACAATAACACAAAATAGGCAAGATATTGAAGACGAATTTCATAAAATGCAGCAAAGACAAATTAGCGCTTTGATCCGATGGTGACGAAGATATTTCATACATATTTTCCTACAATAACAGAAGAATTAGTCTTTTTATTAGGATTGGAGTTAGTGTTTGTGTGTCGTATGAATAGACATCGCTGCAGGAATTTAAAAACAACCATTAAACTAAATTAAGATTCACATTGTACATGCATGATATACATTCTGGCGAATTCAACTGTACAGACATTTTCGATTTCAGAATTAAATATCTCGCTTATTTCGCATTTTTCGACACATGTTCTTCTTAAGTTTTATTTTAAATTACATTGAAATGTATGACCTTGTTAACACTCTAGAGGTCACATTTATTTTCCGATAATCATGAAACTTGATCTGAAGATTTGTCCCAATGATATCTTGGATGAGTTCGAAAATGGTTTTTGTTGCTTTAAAAACATGGCCACCAGGGGCGGGGAATTTTTCTTATATGGCTATATATGGCTTTAGTAAAACCTTGTTAACACTCTAGAGGCCACATTTAGTGTCCAATTTTCATGAAATTTGGTCAGAAGTTTGGTGTCAATGATATCTTGGATGAGTTCGAAAATAATTATGTTTGCTTGAAAAACATGGCTTCCAATGGGGCGGGGCATTTTTCCTTATACGGCTATAGTAAAATCTTGTGAACACTCTAGTTTAATTTTATTCAGTTGCCCAATCTTCATGAAATTTGGTCAGAACATTTGTGTCCTGTGTAGTAAAGTTGTTTTTTTTTATGTCAGTATTATGTACCATTAACTTTTTTATTTAATTTTTCATAACACAGAATTTTCATTATTAACAACTGTTTTAGTCATTATTACTTATGGTAAGCCTATAAACTAAAGAGAAAGCTGAAATGAAGACAACATGTACACAATTTTGCAGTATCTATCTCCTTTGTTTAACCTGCTGAGTCATATTTCCCAATCTATTTTTAGTTCTGCTCTAGAATTTTTTAGACCCCAGATATTGATCATTGCAGTGTGTAACTATTTACCACTCAGTTTACTGTGCTGTATGCCAGATGATAATATCAGTGGTCAGTAATAAAAGCTGGTTGAACTGTTTGATATATTTTATTTCACAGTGGGAGTATTTGATGCATGTTTTTAACAATTAACAAAAACATATGTAATTTAAATGGGAACTTTATATCAAAACAAGATTCCATAATGATTCACTCTATATAATCATATTAAAGATATGTTAGCAAATATCAAATGGATAGTCCAAGAAAACAATAAGGAAATAATTTCAATTATAAGTTTCTGGAGATAAAAAACAAATTCAGAATAATCTTCAAAATCAAGATTTACCTTTCTGATTTGCGGAGTTATCAAGATTAATCATTTTCAGGCTTAATGTATTTAAACAATGTCAGAAAATTGAAAATAAAACGGTAATAATTGATACACAATATTAATGAAATGAAATATAAAATTGATACATTTTCATATTTCTAAATTGTTTAGTGAAAAACAGCCTACTGTTGAATAATATGTTTATAAAATGATTCAAGTTAACGGCAATACCTTTACTTAATTGAATTACAACCAGTTAGCAGTGTCATCCTGACCGGAAATAAGCGATTATGGAATAAATATTTCCGCATTACATAAGTGCCAACAAAGTTACATAACTCGTAACCATCCTGTGACCAGTTCATGTGCGTAAGTAAACGAGACCGCACTACCACACCTGGATACGACATTTAAGTTAAAAAATGGTTTGGATCTATAAAAAAAAACATGGCTGCCAGCGGGGGGGGTCTTTTCCATATATTTATATAGTAAAAATGCTTGTGAACACTCTAGAAGTCAATTTTTTTTATTAATCATCATACAATTTTGTCAAAACATTAGTTATGTGGATGTCTCACATGAGTGTGAAAATGGTCGTGATAAGTGGAAAAACATGGGCACCAGGCAGTGGGGCAGTTTTCTTTATATGTATAAAGTGAAAACATGTGAACAGTCTAGAAGACATTATCTTCATGAAATTTGGAAGAAGAAGAGTTAAAAAATGGTTCAGCTGACTATTAAAAAAAACATGGCCCCCAGAGGGCCATTTGTTGTTCATTCTTCATGAAACTTGGTTAGAACATTTGTTTCATTGATATCTTGGGCTGCAAAGAACAGGTCATTTCTTTTTATCTCAGGTGAGCGACTTTGGGCCTTTCAGGCCCTCTTGTTTAAACATGCCCATCAGCTCATCAGCTGAAAGGGCAGGTTTTCTTATCTGGCTATAGTTAAGCCTAGTAACATTCAAGAAGTCACCTGTCCTGTTTAAAACATGGCTGCAAGGTCAAGGTAGCATGTGATGTTTGAATGTCACATGTTTCACACACTGAACTTTTTATGTCCCCAAGTCTATACTGAGGGACATATTGTTTTTGCCCTGTCTCTTTCTTTGTTTGTTGGTTTGTTTGCGTCAAACTTAAACATTGGCCATTACTTTTGCAATATTGAAGATAGCAACTGATATTTGGCATGCATGTGTATCTCATGAAGCTGCATATTTTGAGTGGTGAAAGGTCATGGTCATCCTTAAAGGTCAAATATATTGGGGGGGGGGCATAGTGTTTTACTAACACATCTTGTTTTAGATATTTCTTTCATATTTAACATTCAAAATTAAGTGACGTGCAAATGAACAAAGCCATTTGTTTGGCAGATGTATACCACAATCAATGTTTGTTTAGCAGACTTATCCATTTCTCAAGCAATGGAATTAAAACTTGAGATTAAAAGGAAATGTAGATGTGCAAGACACCTTATTTATGCCCAGTGATCCTCACATTACCAAGTTCTGTGCCCTTGAAATTAGCAATTTTTATTAAAGAACCAATAAATGTTCTGAGTTTTTGGATTTAAATACTCATACATTTCTCAATCAAGTTTTTATGCCCCCGGTAGGGTGGCATATAGCAGTTGAACTGTCCGTCAGTCTGTCTGTCAGTCCATCAGTCTGTGCGTCCGTCTGAAAACTAACATTGGCCATAACTTTTGCAATATTGAAGATAGAAACTTGATATTTGGCATGCATGTGTATCTCATGAAGCTGCACATTTTGAGTGATGAAAGGTCAAGGTCATTCTTCAAGGTCAAAAGTAAAAAAAATTAATCCATGGGAAGTAATAAGGTTTAAAAGGGAGATAATTTCTAAACCTGCAAAATGATATATTGAAATTTTATTTCAATGCAGCGCAATAGGGGGCATTGTGTTTCTGACAAACACATCTCTTGTTTAAATCTTGAAATACGTTGTCACCATGAAGTGTAGTGTCCAGCCTTGCTTATTTTACAGTCTTTATATGAATTCTATATTTAACAAATGAAATGAAATTATATCTTCTGTCTTTATAAATATAAGAAAAAGGAAACACTATGAAACAATCATCATGGCTCCAGAATGTATATTTTTTATTCATAGATAATTTAGTTCAAGTAGAGGTGACACTAATTCATTTTTTCCAAAAAGACACGACTAGTTTGAGTGTGATTTACACCTAATTGTTGACATGTGTATTCATTGTATTTAAGAAATGCTGACCCGCCATGCAGCATTCTGTTGCAGCGTGAGAAGTTCTCACTGTTTGTGAAGCCTTCATTTGGATTCTACATAGACTCTGTTGAGAATCACCTGCTAAGACTGTGTGGAATCACTCCAGGTACAATACTTTACTACTAATGTGAGCTTCATTTTAGGAAAACTGAGCTAGGTGCATCTGCATAAAGTGTCATTCCAGATTAGCCTGTGCAGTCAGCACAGGCTAATCAGGGACAACACTTTCCCTCTAAACTGGTTTTACGCAAAGTTAAGACTTCCTTTAATTTAAAATTACCAGAAAAGCGGAAGTGTAGTCCCTGATAACCCTTGTCTGACTTCACAGGCTAATCTGGTATGACACTTAACCTACATACATTACATACATTATGCCCAGTTTTCCCAAAATAAGGCTTGTATGATTTTCCCTCTGATTATTAAGATAATTGGGTTAGTGTTGAATGCAGATAAAATTATTTAGTGAGACTTAGAAAATTTTATTGATTTTATGATAACTTTAGAAACTCACCTAAATTCATAACTAAACCTTTTTACATTTAAATATTTTTTCTAAAATAAACAAAACAAAGATATTGTTTCATTCAGAAATACTTGTTTACAAACATTCACTGGACAAAATTCACAATTAATTCAGGCAAAAATGTTTTTTATGGCATATGCCCCTGTCTGTGCAGTCAGGTCAGGAGCTACGCTGTGGGCTTTTAAGTCATGCAAGGTTTTGTGGTCTTATTATCAGAGAATGTAGCTACCCAAGCCTTATATGACATTAGACCCATTTTCACATGATGTGGGTCAAATAATTATTTTTAACGTGACTATTAAAATTTATAAATATTTATTTGTTCTTAAAGACATGTTGGGCATGTCTATGGATATTGTTCTGATGGCAAAAATAATTAAGAAATTATAGAGAATACCAGGTAATAATATTTTATCATTAATTTATCATAAAAAAATTGTGCATCTTATTAAGATGATTATTAGTGTCATTCGAGATTTATATCACGTTGGTCTCGGATCATAAAATTATATTTTGATGTTTCTGAAAATACCATAAATCCCAATCATTTATAAGGTCACCTCAGCCTAGCGCTTAAAGTAAGTTATTGCTGTCAGACTATGTGCTACGTCATGCGGAGATTGTCATAAACTTGTAGCTAAATACCACATTAGATGCCGCATTGTTTACTCATTCATTTTTACAGTAAATACTCCAAGCTCAAATCTGAGTTTTGTACTTAAAAAACATTGAAACCAATCAAGAAAAAATGTTAATAACTCAATTTTTATGAAACATTTTCAGAATTGTTATCTATCCTTGCAATATGTGGACCAGGTTTGCATTTAGGTCAAGTTGGTTCAAAACAAAGGTCAACAGTTAAAATCTTAGATCTTCACATCAAATTCCTAGAATCATCTTTTTGTTATCCTTCTAGAAGCCACATTTTCTGGCTCATTCTTGGTGAATCTTGGTCATGACAATAGTGGGCCAGAATTGATTGCGGGTCAAGTGAGATAAAAATTATGTTATCATGTAAAACCTTACACAAACCTTAAATACTCATTGAATGGTGCATTTTATGATAGAATTTTAGTATGACAAAGCCTGGATCAGGGATGGTTGTTGGAACTATATCAAGACAAAGTTTAAAACTGGGTCATTTGAAATTGAAAACTTGGTCACAAGGATAAATCTTAATATTATTTTACCACTAGAACTTATTTGAGCACTTAAGAGCCATTACGGCCCAGTTGTCAATATCAATATACCATTATGAACATGGGGCATGACATGATGATTGGATAAAATATGCCTCTCCTGAGAAAACTTGGGTTAATGCATGTGCCTAAAGTCATGTCCCAGTTTAGCGTGTGCAGTCTGCACAGGCTAATCTGGTGTAACACTTTTCCCTAAACTGGATTTTTGGTAATTACAGACTTCCTTTAAAAATACCATAAAAGCAGAAAGTGTCGTACCTGATTAAACTGTGCAGTCCGGACAGGCTATCTGGGACGACACATTACGCACATGCATTAAGCTCAGTTTTCCCAGACCAAGACTCAAATCTGCTGGCTCTGTTTCAGATGAGGACAGTGAGGATGAGATGGACATTGTGTAGATGTCTCTGGTATCCCTACACATCACACACAACAATCCTTACCATTTCAGTATGGTTTTGTAATTGGAGATTCAAACACTGTAGCTGTTCGACAGCATTCATTACCATGAACACTTAATTTGGACTGAATATTGATTCATAGTGCATTTACTAGGATAGATTTTGTAGGAAAAAAAAGAAGACATTGATAAAATTTCAGTTGAAATTTTGTTGATTTTTAACTTGTACTTATAATAATGTTCTTTGTGGATTATATATTTTTTTTAACCCAAACATTTACTGATGCAGGTAAGCATATAGCTATTGGCATGTATGTTCATCCATTCATGCCACGTGTTATATTTAAATATGACATGTTTTGTACAACATCAATAATACCACCTTCAAAGCTTTGATACTTGCATAGATGTTGTCTGGGAACACTGTCAACACACACTCAGCACCTGACTTGTCTTAAATCACTAATGCCCTCTACAAAATCTTTGATACACAACACACAAACATCATCTGACCTCATTTTGACGTTAAAAATTACCTACTTTTGGATTCAGACTTATTCAAAAAGTCAAAATTATTGGTCAATTGTTCGTTCAACATCAACACTACGTACCAAAAAGCTTTGTACTTCCGTAGAACACTCAGTACTCTCACATCACCTGATCTCATTTTGACCTGGACATTTTCCACTTTTGGACCTAGACTTTTTCAAATAGACCAAGGAATCATTCATGGACAAAGCTTTACCGGGCAGCATCTGCGTTTATTGAACTAAGCTCCTGTTTGTGTAAAACAACGTCTTTATGTGCTCATTTGATTTCTGTCAATAAACAGCATGGCAATGTCTTTTCTATTCTTGTTAATTTTTGTGTGTTGCACCTCATTATACATTAGACAACAAAGTAAATGGTATATATTGGAATTCTGTCCGAGTCTGTATGTTTAACCGCAGATCCAAACTTGTCACACAGAGTACCCAATCACATGTCAACTTACAGCTTTCAAGCTTGCGTGTTTGGTCCCTTATGATAATTAAGCCGCTGGTCCACAATGATAATAGAGCCGCGTTCTGGAAAAAACTTGGCATGTGCGAAAAGTGTCATCCCAGATTAGGGATACTTTCCGCGTTAATGAAATTTTCATTTAAAGGAAGTCTTCTCGAAACGAAAATCAAGTTTAGGCAGAAAATGCTGCTCTGATAAGCCTGTGCAGACTGCATAATCTGGGAAGATACTATACGCACATGCATTAAACCCAGTTTTCCCAGAACAAGGCTTATATGAAGTTGCTCAACTCACAGCTTACAACTGAATGCTACTGAATAAAGTTATTTTACGTCAACAGATCCATTGTAAAAATTCACTGCAATAATACACGGCTTGAAGGTAAACGTTCATCACGGGTCATGAATGTATAGGAAATAACGTGGCGACATTACGCTAACGTCAGGTCACGCGCTCAAATGTTAACTGACTTTTTATGCCCCCCTTCGAAGAAGAGGGGGTATATTGCTTTGCTCATGTCGGTCGGTCTGTCGGTCGGTCTGTCGGTCGGTCGGTCTGTCCGTCCACCAGGTGGTTGTCAGACGATAACTCCAGAACGCTTGTGCCTAGGATCATGAAACTTCATAGGTACATTGATCATGACTAGCAGATGACCCCTATTGATTTTGAGGTCACTAGGTCAAAGGTCAAGGTCACGGTGACTCGAAATAGTAAAATGGTTTTTTGAATGATAATTTTAGAATGCATACGCGGCTAACAGGGCACACTCTGAACAATATTACTGAAGCAACTGGTCTGTAATCCTAAATCTTTAATTATCAGTCCAATGAAACATCATCCTTTTAGTAAAATACAGTGGATCAGTAAAAATATTATCAGAATATGAGATTTTTTGTATATTTTGTATATTGAATATTGTGTTAATGTTTAATTTTGTTGATTAATATAAATATAAGCAGGACAGGGGAGGTAATACACTACAGGGGAAACAAATGCAATAAGTTTAAATTTATTGTTACAGATTTGCCTCCCTTGAAATATATTTAAATTTTACCAAATGTAAGGCTAACTGCATTTTTGTAATGCATACTACTACTACTACTACTACTACTACTACTACTACTACTACTGCTACTACTGCTGCTGCTGCTGCTGCTGCTACTACTACTACTACTACTACTACTACTACTACTACTACTACTACTACTACCACTACTACTACTACTACTACTTCTACTGCTACTACTACTACTACTACTAATAATACTCTACTACTACTACTACTACTACTACTACTACTACGACTACTACTACTACTACTACTACTACTACTACTACTTCTACTACTGCTCTACTACTACAATAACTACTACTACTACTACTACTACTACTACTACTACTACTACTACTACTACTACTACTACTACTACTACTACTACTACTATTTCTTTGCTACCACCACCACCACCTACTACTACTACTACTCTATTACTACTACTACTACTACTACTATTACTACTACTACTACTACTACTACTACTACTACTACTACTACTACTTCTACTACTACTACTACTACTACTTCTACTACTACTACTACAACTACTACTACTTTACTACTTCTACTACTACTCTACTACTACTACTACTACTACTACTACTACTACTACTACTACTACTACTACTACTACTTCTATTTCTTCTACCACCACCACCACCACCACCACCACCACCACCACCACCACCACCACCACCACCACCACCACCACCACCACCACCACCATTCACAGTGACAAAAAACGTATTCAGTGACAAAAAACGTATTCACACAATGGCTGCTACTACAACTTATAGCCCATATAGGGGGGCATGCATGTTTTACAAACAGCCCTTGTTAACATCACTTTCAGTGTTTCACTTGAATGATAAAATATAATCAGATATGCATCACACGATACATTTCGCCTCTAAAATCTTCCTTTTGTGAAAGTCCGTGAATTTATGAAACGGCCCTCGAATAAATGTTCGCCCTGACACTTGGACAAACATGATTACTCGGCTATGTGCGACACAAACTCCCTGTTGATTACCACAGCGCGACACCGGGCTAGTACTTGAACTTAAAATATTTTATCGGCATATTTAAAATGAATTATGAGACATATATTTTTCGATATCTTTTAATTTTAACAATCATGTATTTATACTTTCTTAAATTTTAAAGAACATTTGCTTATTATAGAATGAAAATAATTGCACAACGAACATTCGGAAGATAGTAGCTTAATATATCAATATGAAGAGGCTTCGCTCTGGGAAAACGGCGTTAAATTCATGTGCGTTAAGTCTCAGATTAGCCTTTGTCGTCCGCAATGATAGTGTACGAAATAATTCGATCCTTTGAAACGCTAAAGTTGGTATTCCTGTTTTGGAATTTTGTGTATAACGCGCCATATTGGAAGTAGCATTGGCTCATTTATCAATGCATCGCAAAAAGAGGTGAGGCCCGTGATTAACGGCCGTGATAGTGGATCATCACACGTGGTATTGGGGGGTCATGTGATGTAGGTGTCACACAGGTAAAAACTATGATTTTTACTCTCCAGAAATGGTTTGAAAAATATGGATTTAACGCGAATAGACATAACTTTTGGACTAAAATGTTACCAGTGAAATAATCTTGATGTTACCACAGACAAATAAAGGAAATAATGTAAACAAAAGTACAAGATCAAGCAAATAAAGAAAACAACTCCAATTGAGCCCGCCTAAATTAGCCTGTTGTTTTCGCATGACACACACTGGACCGCGGGATTGATATATCAAACGCTTCAAACAACAAGTATCGGATATTGGTAAGATTGAAGATCCTGTTAACAAAATTACACGAACAGTGGAACAATAAGAATAACAAGTAAAATCCACGTAAAAACAAGGAAACAAAACACAAACTTACAAAATAAGATTATCAAATAACAAGAGCAACGCATAGCTTTGATTTTAGAGCCAATGTTAAGGTTTTAGCACGACGCGGACGGCGGACGAGCTAGCTATTGCAATACCTCGGGTTTTCTCCGAAAACAGCCGAGCTATAAATGGATAACGAACTATCAAACATGTTCAAAAATATCATCGAAAGCTTCCAGACACAACTAACTCGCATCGAAGAATCAAACGACATTTAAGAATTCCAAAGCCTATAAGAAAACCTATTCTATGACAAAATAATGTTACGTTTAAACAGACTGGCGAAATGATGTGAAACAAAATCTTACTTTCATATTGGTAACCAAAAAGAAAGAGCACAGTCGACTGTATCTTTACACTTAACAGTATAATCAACAAGGTTTTAAACTCTGGTTCAAATTTTGTATTGCATTTTTATTGGATATGCTAAATGTAATGACAGTATAAATCGAAAAAGTTAATTACTGAACCAATACACTCTAAAACGGTTTCCGCATTCAAAGCCATGCATTCATAAGTGAAATCAGCCGTCAGGTTAAACAAGCAAACATCCGAAAACATCAATTCATCCTCTGTTGTAAAACAAGGCGACCCTTGCTCATGCATCCTGTTGATGATTTTCGTTAATGATATTATAGAGACTATTAACTCTAATATTATTGGTGGAATCATAACGATCAACGATATAAAATGCTTATTATTATCTAATGCCGATGATAAGTTCTATTTTGCAACTTCGCCCACGTCAGCACAACTGACGTTAAATGACATCGAAAAGTATTTTAAATATACAAACTGAAAATAATTGTTTTTATCCCACTTTTACAGCGAAATCGGTTGATTAAAGCCCCGTTGATTAAATTTCATCTATAATCAACGGCAAGGCTATAATCAATGGCACGAAATGACGTCATCAACTGCCGAACCGGGACTACTTTTTCCCACGCACCTCGTCACCTGTGTTTGCCAAGTGCATCAATAATAAAAACAATCTCAAATGTTTGTCAATCTTAATGACCTTAAAACAAAGGAAAGTAGCAAAAAACGTTTTTTTGTCATTTATTTTTATTAAAACCTCAAGTATTGGGTAAATTTAACACTATGCAAATAGGTTCTGTTGTTGTTGCTCCCCTTTGAAGAAGTCAGTGCGAGTTGCTCCCCTTTGACCGTAGAAAACAATCGTCTGGACCAAGAAATCCTGTGTTAATTTACAAGCTGTACTCGGATATGCATCCATCTGATTTGTCTTCAAAGCATCTTTTCTACCTGGCAATACGCACAAATGACACTGCATCCCGGTGATTCTTGCGTCAACAATTGGGTGTCAACAAGTTAGGTCAGATGCTGAAGGCCATGGCAAAAGACTCCGGCTTTCTCAAGCACAAGAGAATAACGAACCACTCAGTTCGCAAATTCCTGGTCCAAAAATTTCGAAATACAAATATCCACCCACTGAAACCATGGCAATAACAGGGCACAAAAATGTCCAGTCCTTAACCAATTATTCCAACATATCCGTTGAACAGCTGCAAAAGTGTTCATTCTTGCCCAGTCCAGTAAATGTAACAATCCAACAGTTCCTCTTGTACACCTTCACGCACCAAAACTATGGCCGAAATGCAGCCCAGACAACCACTGTCTACCGTCGAACAAGTTGATCTTGATGTTCGCCCCACCCAGTCACTTCACGGTTCACCAGCGTTCGAACAACTTTGCCTCACAATTCTTTGGTGCCACTTTCAACATCAAAATGTTAATGTATATAATTAGCTTAAATCCAAGTAATCTTTGTTATTTCGTCACGAAATAACCACATATTATAACAAAGAAGCAAATAATGTGCACCTCGTGATCGACTCGATAGTTTAATATCGAAAGTGAATTGTGTGTGGTGTTAGGCTACGTTGTAAACAAATGTAGTTCCTTGTATATAACAACATGATGTCATATTGATGTCATAAAACTTAAAGATTTGCAATTCAATATGATTAAAATTGTAATTAATAACGCTCGACACTTTGTTACAGAACGATATTCTGATTTAACAAGAGTTCCGCGGTCGGAGATGACCGCATTGAAGCCGGATTTTTGATTTAAATGACAGGAAAGTACCTTTCGTGTTTTTGTCAATGCAATACTTAAATTACTGAAATATTGTTCAAAGGTCAAAATGAAATGTAAGTACTTTTCAAGGCATGAGCAAACCTTGTGTTATGTTTTGAATGCATGCATATACATGAACAACAATAACATGTGGTGATCTTCTAGTACTGGCCAACCTTTATGTCAAGTTTGAAGACTCTAGGTACAAGCATACCAAAGTTATAACATGGAATAAGAACTTTAACATTTTTACCTACCAAAGTTATAAGAACTTTAACATTTTTACATTCAAGGTCACAGTGACCTTGACCTTAGAATGAATGACCTTGAAATGACCAGTGGTCATCTAAGTGTGCTTGCAAACCTTCATGTCAAGTTTGAAGACTCTATGTCCAAGCATACCAAAGTTATAACAATTTTAACATTTTAACATTTAAGGTCACAGTGACCTTGACCTTCAAATGAATGACATTGAAATGACCAGTGGTCATCTTCTAGTACTGGCCAATCTTTATTTCAAGTTTGAAGACTCTAGGTACAAGCATACCAAAGTTATAACATGAAATAAGAACTTTAACATTTTTACATTCAAGGTCACAGTGACCTTGACCTTCAAATGAATGACCTTGAAATGTCCAGTGGTTACTTACTAGTTCTGGCCAACCTTCATGTCAAGTTTCAAGACTCTAGGTCCAAGCATACCAAAGTTATAACAACTTTAACATTTTTACATTCAAGGTCACAGTGACCTTGACCTTCAAATGAATGACCTTGAAATGTCCAGTGGTTACTTACTAGTTCTGGCCAACCTTCATGTCAAGTTTCAAGACTCTAGGTCCAAGCATACCAAAGTTATAACACCTTTAACATTTTTATATTGAAGGTCACAGTGACCTTCACCTTCAAATGAATTACCTTGAAATGACCAGTGGTCATCTGTTAATCCTGGCCAACCTTCATGTCAAGTTTGAAGACTCTAGGTCCAAGCATACCAAAGTTATACCATGAAATAAGAACTTTAACATTTTTACATTCAAGGTCACAGTGACCTTGACCTTCAAATGAATGACCTTGAAATGACCAGTGGTTACTAACTAGTTATGGCCAACCTTCATGTCAAGTTTCAAGACTCTAGGTCCAAGCATACCAAAGTTATAACAACTTTAACATTTTTTATATTGAAGGTCACAGTGACCTTGACCTTCAAATGAATGACCTTGAAATGACCAGTGGTCATCTGTTAATCCTGGCCAACCTTCATGTCAAGTTTGAAGACTCTAGGTCCAAGCATACCAAAGTTATACCATGAAATAAGAACTTTAAC
The DNA here is from genome assembly GCF_020536995.1 of Dreissena polymorpha. Taxonomy (NCBI): domain Eukaryota; kingdom Metazoa; phylum Mollusca; class Bivalvia; order Myida; family Dreissenidae; genus Dreissena; species Dreissena polymorpha. The sequence continues at coordinate 56,491,279 of NC_068363.1, read as the reverse complement.
ATTTTCGAGCACGCCGCCACCCCGCCCGCCCGCCCCCCCGCCCGCCCGACAACATCAATCTATAAGCCGAGATTTTTTTCGAAAAAAATCCGGCTAAAAAAATGATTATTTGATCAGCGGTTATTTTTGGAACGCGGAGTAATACACTGACCTTGGTTACACTACAGTCATTATCAAAGTACGACAAACACTCGTGAAAACTTATTTTGTTTAAATAAAAAAAGTTTACTGAATAAAAAGTTGGATAAATAGAATAATAGGTCAGTGTTGATTATAGATCAGGTTTATCATGCTCGGCACGAAAACGAAAAAGCACTCGCCAAGGCTCGTGCTTTTTGTTTTCTAAGCCTCGCATGATAAACCTGATCTATAATCAACACTAACCTATTATTCTCTATGTAAAACAAATTTTAACTTTACTTTGCATGATGAACCGTTGTAAATCGTCATATCATTCAAATATTGGGCTTAACTTTACTTAAAAATGGGAAACTGGTATTAAACAGTAAAATCTATTTCCGGACACGGTAACAAAACGCTTCATCGACTTGTAACTGTTGTAAACAAATATGAATTCCAAACTAAAGAACAATTAACGTATTTTGATACATAAGTTACGCCCTTTCTTCACTACTCTGCTGAAATCTGGGGACAAGTTTCAGGAAAAGAATGAGAGATTTCAACAAATATATAACCACCGTATGGCGAAATGTGACGATACCCTTTATGTGTGATACGTAAATTACATATGTTGAAATATTGGTATGAAATAATATCATGTATAAATGTAATTCTCATAAAAATAACATATATATAACTGCTCAGTGATGCAGAAAAAACATAACATACACAAAAAGAAATTGGGCTTATCAAATCAAATCAATTCTCGAGCAGCTAGTTTTAACTAATGTATGTTCTGAACATTGAATCCTTAAAGAAAAATCTGAACAAACATACACTTACAATCTAATCACAAACTATTATTTAATCATTACAAACAAAACTGAAACAGTGAGATCTATCATTCATCAAGACTTAATACATATTGCCGCATAAAAATACGTTTAATTTAAAACAATAACTGAATATCAATAAAACGAAACAATTTAAAATAGCACTAACTCAATTCCGCCCATTATTACAAAGATTAGAAATAGAAAGAGGTCAATACTACCATATTGATCGAGATAACAGAAAATATAAATTTTGTAATTTTTATGAAATAACAAGAGTGCCAAACTGTCACAAGATACGCACGTTCGAAGGTTTTGGACACCATGCTCACTGCTTGAAATGCACTAAGTGACCTCGAGACCTAGTTATTGACCCGGCATGACCCATATTTGAACTTGACCTAGATATCATTTAGATGTAACATCTGACTAAATTTAGTGAAGATCAGATGAAAACTACTTCAATTAGAGAGCGGACACCATGCTAAATGCTTGAAATGCACTAAGTAACCTCGTGACCTAATTTTTGACCCGGCATGACCCATATTTGAACTTGACCTACATATCATCTAGTTACAAGTTCTGACCAAATTTGGTGAAGATCGGGTGAAAACTACTTCAATTAGAGAGCGGACACCATGCTTAATCCTTGAAATGCACTAAGTGACCCCATGACCTAGTTTTTCACCCGGCATGACCCATATTCCAACTTGACCTAGATTTTGTCTAGACACAACTTCTGACCAAGTTTGGTGAAGATCGGATGACAAGTATTTGAATTAGAGAGCGGACACTGCTGTGGACGCCGCCCGCCGCCCGCCCGCCCGCCCGCCCGCCAAGGGTGAAACTATAATACGTCCCGTTTTTAAAAACGGGCGTATAAAAAGTGAATAACAGTTCTTATTAATATAAAAGATGTTAGAAAAACATATTTATAGTCATATTATCAAACATGGACAACGTTAAGTAATTTTGGTATGTTCATGACAACAAAAATTATAAAAGAAATCGTTTTTCGTTCAAAAATAAATTAATATATAATAGCTAATATATAATGCGAATTGTTAACGGAATAATGTAGAAACACATTACATGTTATGTATACTATGTTTTCTTAGAATTGGATGAGTAATAATATCAATGTTTACATGATACTACTTATGTAGTGCAGGGAATTCTTTGTCTTACATCTCATGTTATGAATCAGAAAAAATCATAAGGTTCATTTCAAAATGAGTTCATTATTGCCTGTTAGTGATAGTAAGCGTTTGTTTATGTGTTTTATTACAGGTTTACACTATACCGTGTTTACAAGTCTTTACTTCTGATATTAAAGCTTCATACTAAAAGCTAAATAATGGTGCTTATTTAAACTTGATTTTAAAATATTGTGCTCAAATAAAATTGTAAGTTCTATACGATTCGGGTGAGTTCAATTAATTAGTGAATTCATAAGTTATTTTGTCGATATAAAGCGTTTGTATGCGCATCAATAAGCGAACAAAACTGATAAACTCAATAATTTCAACATATTTAATCGGTATAAGCTTGATCGATGCTAAAAAGCGTTTGTATCGGATGTGTGTTTGTACTTAATCCAATCAATTCAATTCAATTTATTTTACAGTAAGTCATCCAGCACATAAGCATACAACATAACCATGCACTTATAACAATACGTTATTAAGACTTGAAAATAATTGCAACTTTTTTCAGTTGCTCCATGAGACGCTATTTAAAGTGGAAACTGTCTGACATCTTCCTGCATTTTACATATGTAGTAAAAAGTATCGTATTCATGTCGGATTTTATCATTTGAATACACTTTTGTGATATGATAACACTGATAAGAAATAATCTATTTACCCCGAAAAATCATGTTACCGATCATCTTGTTCCTTTGAACTTTATTTAACGCATACAATCCAAACATAAATTGCAACGCTGATTGACTTTTTATAGACATGTTTGATTGTTATGCACGCGGGTTTCAATGATTACCATAATTTAAAGAAAAGCTTTTTACAAGCCTAGAATGAAAAACATTTTATGACATTGGAAAAAATGAAGAAGCTCGAAAGCTTGATACATATAAGAATGAAAAAAAACAACAACACATGTGTGTTGCTTTATAACTACTATATCAGTCATCGAACGCGTGTCTTATTATAAAATAGAAATCACAACAAATATATGGCATAATGATTTTACAGAGGACTTGTATAAAACACTGAATAGTTAACATGCCATATGGCTTAAGGTTTGGTAACAGTAGGTTGTCAACGAAAGTGAAGTTACTTTGCATAATAACTAATTTGTCAAATTAGGTGTTAAGAAACATTTAAAAACAATACAATTGAGTTGTTTTCAATAAAGTTCACACATAATTATCAAAAACATTTTACTATTCGGGTAATGTTGTTGCTGTCTACAAACTTCCAACATGTCTACAACTCTCGGCATTACGACTGGTAGGTTCGTCAAAATGGTGCTCTATTTAAAGTATGTATCGACTGTCATTTGAGGGGCAGTTCAACTGAGCAGATCTTTCAGAGCTGCGTAGCCAGTATATGTCTGTTTTATTGGTCAGATTAACGGTCAAATTCGTCACAGTTCACTAATTGCAATTTAGGTCGGCCAGTAACAGATATTACAATTTGATAATACACATTATCAGCCAGCAAAAGATCCGTCCCTTCAAATAAAATTGAGGTTGCCGAAATAAGCTTTTGTGGATACAGTTTATTATTACCGATGCCTCTTAGACACCATATTTTGCCTTGCTTCTCAATTGTATACTTCCCATTTGATAGGGTTTTATTGTTTGCAGATGGATGAAGTTCATCTGTATACTTGTAATCATATTGTGGTCGAATCTTGCTAGTACTCTCGCTTGTTTCCAAACATGCTGACTTCTCATTTTTAGAACCTTCACCAAAATAAAACACACAATTAGATAAATATACAATATGCTAATTCAGCCATAACTACATAAAACTCTGATAATTTCTAACACTGTGTAATAATGTGGGTTGATACTAATGACAACCACATTAGTACAAAACTTGTCCAAAAGTGTTAATTTTTTTATTCAGTTTGGTACATGTGTTTGTATTGAAGTGTACAACTTTGACTTATTTTATAAAATTGTCATCAAAGCTAACAAAAGACAAAACAAGAAACAGGTGTAGTCATTTGTACGTGTTTGAATCTTGAATGTACACGTCTTGAACTTGAGAAATAAAGATTGGCCACACCACTCACTGTTATTGTTACTGCTAGGACGCGGTTTTATTAGACTGTTTCGATATGCACATCAGTACATCAGAGTCCTTTAAAAACAGAGACTTGGACGGCTGTGCAACAAAACGGGCTTTTAAACCAATCATGTGCTGATATATATATATGCGGATACGAATGCGCACCAATACAAATATATCATTATATATATCAAATAATTATATTGACCACACAACACAGAAATCAGATGAATGCTGCTATCATATGTGACTATGCCATTTTATGATTTTATATTTATGTGCTGAGATAATATATACAAGTCGTGTATAACTTTGACACATTTTACAAATGTGAAACTTGAAATTGTAAGACAACACTGTGGCCGGTCTTCGTATACAACTACAAAAAGATGCAAAAGATCTACGAAAATTCGTTCTTCTAACAACAACGTTCTTCTAAACACAAAGGACTTGATCCCGTCATAGCGTTTGAGGTAATATATTGATGGGAAACCATAAATCTTATTGTTTAATGAGATTGCAATTCATAACGTATCATCAATGATTTCACAATCCGGCCGAGTTAGACGCATAGTAATTGTGTTTGTATCATGGGAAACTATGTTGACACAATCATTCTTTGTGCTACGACCTGCAACCCAGTCGTGAAATTGATATGAGATTTGTTTTAAAATAATTGTACTATGCTTTAATACATTTATTGCAGAGCTAACCGAAATAAATTTTTTTATAAAAAATCAGAGTTTAATTTCTAGATGACATTACATGATAATGAAAATGAAATTTAAGAGATGGTTGTTATAAAAAATGTGTACACTCGATAGTGAATTTGAAAAAAACGTGTCTAAACCTGTGACTTTGTACTTCAGCTACTCAAACCAACAACTGTAACATGTGGACCATTTACCAAAGGTCCAGTTGAAACTAAATGATAACGCATTGTTACACGAAATAACAGCCCCACCCCACCCAAAACCCATATAAAAATTAACTTTGCAGAAATCTGTACTTATGAACACCTAACCATTTAACCGATCAAACGAAAAAACGAAATTTGTGAAATAAAAACCTTTTTTTTAACGTGCCAGCTCTTTTTAATATGACCGCTGATTGGTTGACCTCACACTCGATTTTCTTCGTTTCTTTCCTTCCAAGTAACGAGTTATTTAGATTATCAAAGCTTAGGGCGTTCTATCGATATTTCTTGGAAAAAGAAACGCGTTTAAATTTAATAAGACTATGTGATCTTGTTTTTTCCCTGCTCACATCAACATGTATAGGCTTTTTAATTTATTAAACATCTAACCAATCTGGACGATTGCAGACAAAAGTCTCTATATAAGATGATAGTATCGTTTTTTGTGTATCTATTTTTCGTAACATTTAATATGTACTTATGCATACTGAATAAAAAGTAAACAGAGGATGTAGAGTAAGATTCAAACCGGATGTCCGAATAGTAGTACTTACTAAGAACATATACATTATTTGATAAACCTGAAGGCAGGTGTCAAGTTACAGTAAAGTAATACTAGTAGATAGCAAGATGTATTCGATGTTTATGAAGATATACAACGGATATTAAACATCAAATTTAACGCCCTTGCCATTTAATTTGCGGAACTGGATTTAGTCTTCTGCACATGGATTTTCAGGAGTATTCCATTTCAGCCAAGTTTTATTAAAATTATTGAAACTGTTAGTAACAATCATGGAACAGACACAAATATCTGACACACATTTAAAGGCTAAACAAATTAACTTTCAAGATTGACCTTGTTAATGAGTTGGTATGAAAACCACATGTTCTGCATACGCTGTAAACATGTAACATTTTGTTTATTACAATGCTTATTTTACATCCTTGACTCTCAAGAACAAATTGAGGTACAATGAATGATTCTCCATTAATGCGTCCGCTCATGATCTCCTTTATGTTCTAAAGATATTCCATTCAGGAAAAAAGGCTTGACGAAATTGAAATACGTTTAAGGCCCCATACATTTTATTATTTATTTGCATTGACATGCGGATATTATGTTTTGATAAAGAACCAATAAAACGTATATATAAAAGTGTAGGCGTCTTTATATGTACCGAAACTGTTTGTCTAGATCCAAATTTCCCGAAGATTTCATACCTGTTGCTATTCCGGAAAGTGACTGCGCTTGATCTTGATAAGATGTACCGTCACCATGAACTGATGTCTGCCTTATTGTTATTGGTCTAGGCGTGGTATTAGGATGGGGATCTTCTTGTGGATGCTGTCTATCTGAAGAAGCATCTTGACTAACTACATAAGCAGACTTATATTGCCTTAGTTGTATTGGTGGAGAACAAGACTGATCTGCTTCAATGGATAGCGCATTTTCTCGTGTAATTGCAGAGACTCCTCGTTCACCACCTTTCTGCATATCATCTAAAGAAGAAGGATCTGTAGGTGTTCTTAGGGTCGAAACCTGCAAATAATAATAAAGCATTGAATTGGTGTGACTTGAGATTAAAATATTTGACATTCATATGTGACATAATATATCTTACGCTACTTAAAACGAGTCATGCTTGCTGCACATCAATCATCTTAAAATATGAGACACGTTAGAATAGTATAGTAGATATTGAGCTGACATGATAATCTTGACCTTCAAATGTGACATTGACCTTGAGTAAGTGTAACTGAATCAAGCTTTCAGTAATAAATTTGAAGCCAAGTTTCAGGTTAAGTTTTTCAAATGAACAATGAAGCGGAATCGGGAATACTAAGAATAAAAAGACAGGCAGACTTATCAAATGACAACGGGAATCCCTAAATTACATAATATTGATTCATTTCACCATGTTTATAGTGTATACTATCAACTTTCGGAATAGATGTGTTCATTCTTATTAGTTACGAAAATACTTATCGTAACTTTAATGTAACTTTAATCAATAAATCAACAAAAATGTTGAACTTTGAACTGAATTTAAATCAATGTGTAAGACTAAAAAAATTCTGTTTTTCTGTACAACATTTTACGAAAAAAGTTAAATCTCTTCCTGCCGGCCGTCGTTTTAGGAATCTTAATTACTTAAAAGGTTTGGTACAGGTTAACACAACTCACATTTATGTTAAATTATTGTATAATCAATTCATTCTATTCTGAGATTTTCGAAATTTTAATAAAACCACATGAGGGAAATCGTCCCGCCTGGTTGCGGTTTTTTGGTTAACATAACTAAATCTGTTTGTTATAATATATATATCATCATCAATACAAACTATCGTGGAACGTAAACATAGATAACAATTTTCAAGTGTTTGTTTTCTTACAGAGTATTCATTTAAAAAGGTTATTGATAAGGACAACCCTTATACAATAAAGACAGTACCGTTAGCGACGATGAATCATCCGATAACTCGTCACTTCCGCTACACCACTCCTCTAGGTCACCGATTTCAAACGCATGGGAATTCAAACATTCCATTATACAATTGCTGCGCTTGAAGACGTAACTATTAAAGGTGCTTGCGCTGTTGAGCCAATTTATCTTTAATTTTACCTCCTCAATTCCCTTTTTCTCTTCATTTAAAAATATATACATTTTTTTTACGTGTTTTTTCGTAAGTAAAATATCCATGAACTCTTGGCGTTTTTGAATACGCTCTATGTGTTCTTGGCAACATCTTTGAGCTTGTGTTAACCGCTCGGCATTTGTCTCAAACGTATCAATGCACTGTTTTTCACATTTTGATTGAAGACGATCAAACCAATTGATAAACTCGGTTCGTAAGCGTTGAAGATTTGTACCAAACTCTTGTTTACATGCGTTGTTTTCCAACTTGTTTTTCTCAATTTTGTTTTCGGTAGACTTTAAATTTTCGACCAAGTTTTGGAGATGCGACTTGCAAGTATGTACTTCGTCGTCGTCAACATTAACCTCAAATAAATCAACCACTTTGCATGATTTGTGGCATGAAAAAACACATCGGCCACATAGTGTTTCTGTATGTTCTGTACAGAAGAATATCAAATTTTCTGTTTTATGTTTCGCACATTTGTGAGTATTAATATCACCGAAACTCTCTGTAGAAACCTCAAGTGTATTGTCGACCACAATACTATCATCTTTTATCGGTCTATTTTGGTCAATTAAAAACGCCACGTGATTATGAAATAATTTGGTCGACTTTCTGTGCAGTTGAAAACAATTTTCACAAATTCTAAAATTACAGTTTTCACAGAAAGCGACAACTGACTCCGAGGCGCAAACGCCGCATTCATTTAAGGAGCAATCCATTTGTGTGAATCTGGTACTGATCGTGTCGATTTTCTAAAATATATAAAACATACATCTATTACATCTAATATCACACACGCTCAACTCCATGGATATGAAATCCATAAAGTTATAGTGAAATTCTATCAACAGTATCGGGTGATAAGTTGTGTCTGCTAGTCTTTTTTTTACTTATAACAAATGACTAACTGTCTTTTCAATTTAATTAGTATAATAGCATAATGAAAGCTAGGCGACCATCGCCATGATATTAAACCTTCGCCTTTCTGTTATTTTGCGATTATATGTACTTTGTGTTTATTTATATATTTATATAATTTCTTTTGAACTGACTGACACAACTGTAAAGATGTAAAAATACAACACTATACAACATATAAACAAGTAAACTTGAGATATATACGTGACGACCTCATTTAGAGAATGACAATTTCACTGCGGGGAATCACGTGTTTTTTATATGGAACACGGAAAATGGTGGCGTCATTGTCCCGGTAAAGGTATTATTTTTCTTCTTGTACCTATTTGTTTGATTTTACTTGCTAATTAAGATGTAACCTATCATATGCGGAATCGAAATCTGCGTGAAATGATATCTTTCTTTTATAAATTAACTACCTTCTTTTCTCATATACCCTTTGCATTTATTTCAAAGTGAATGATTTTAAAGGAAAGTTTTCACGTAGTAAAGGCATTGTGTCATACATTTCATAAAATAAACATGGGTCATACCATATTAGTTCAGGAGAAAATTCGAGAAACATCATTTGGAATATGTACAACATTCTGGACGGCGTACCACTTAATATGTAAATAAATAAACGCGTAAAATGATATGTTTCAAATAATAAAATATTTATGATATGTTTCACGTAACAAGTGTTAAAGAGCTAGGTTAATATTTCTTTTCAGAGGTTGTCTCGAATTTGCGGCAAAGCTTTTCGAAGCGCCTCGGGGTTAAGAGATCATGACAGAAAACATACGGGGGTAGCGCCATACAAATGTTGTGGACGGATGTTCTACAGCAAATTTAATTTAACAAGGCACATGTTAGATGGTATTGTGAATATTAGGCATTTTTAGAAAAGTGAGTGAGAAAAACATTTTGTATTTAAGCACAGATGACTTTTTCCCCCCATTGTATTTCATAACTGTTTATAGCCGATTATTCCGACACATTGCAACCCAAATTGTTTCGAAATCGGTAAACTATTTACGTTACCATTCTTGCGATTGCTGATGATGGGTCTTGAGAAGTGTACATACACATTGACAACGCACGGAATGTATACTCAATTGGTACGAAGCATTTTCGAAAAAGAAAACCAAAAACACCTACAGTTTTATTCGATTGTGTTTTGTCATGATCCAAAAAACGTTTGACATGTTAAGATGGATCGACTTCATGCCGAGAAATTAGTTTTAAAACAATACTCAAACTTCGTTGCACCGTTTTTAGTGGCGGATATAATAAATTGCGTATCTTCTAGTATGGCAAAAGTTTAAAAATATTCCCATTGGATCAAGTTAAATCTACTATCTTTTGCGTCATGAAACGTCAAGTCACTCTATAAAATATGAAATACGTGACCAGTTGTTTAATGGTTTTACAGCAATGTTTTGTATTGAACTACAAGACTGTGAGGCACCCAAGTCCAACGTGTAGAGCTCTTGTTTTGTCTTGTATGCTTTCTTATGCAAACTGGTCTTTTCTGTCCTGCAGGTGCGCAGCACATAACGAAACTAACGATTTTGCCTGCGAGACATGTGAGAGGTCTTTCGCAATAATGGCAGACCTAGGAACGCACATGCCACACCATCAAGAAGCGACGTTTAAATGTGACACATGCAGACATCAAATGAAAAGGAGAGACCAATATGATGATCCAATTGCTATGCATATTGAGGCCAAGAATCATGCATGCAAATGCGGAAAAATACACTCACAAGCCGAATTTGTATAGGCATTGGACATTTTGCAAACATGATAAAAAGGGAAATACTAATGCAGTTGCAAGTAATAATACGCAATCATCATAAGAAAAAGCTTCAACGAGTAAACGGTATTTGTGATGTATGTTGTTTACATTTTACTTTGATTTTCAAGTTGATTTGATTTTTTTGATTTTATTTGGTAAAAATATGCACATAACATAGTTACTACATAATGCAGACAACATGAAATATATTATCACAGCAATATACATAGTAAACCATGGAATGCACACACAATACCAAGGATAAGTTAGAACACAAAAGCGTGTTTGTTAATATTTGTTAATGTTTTCACCATATCATATTTTACTTAAAAAAACATTCTGAATTAAATTCATACTCTAAAAGAGATTATGATTAAATCATAATGGTACATGTATATTGAAGAATCTATAGATTATTGCAAGTTTAATATGCATGTGGAAGGATATTAACTAAACGTTGTAAGAAGACATGAAAGCAACACTTTATAATATAAAAATGCTGTCGAACATGAACTTAGCAATTTTTATTCTGTTCTTATAATCATGTTTCCCAATTTCATGGTTTATCGCTTTTTTCCGAATTTCATGGTTTATCGCTCTAATTTTCCCAATCCAAGCCACAGGCTGTAACAAAAAGAAGCAAAAAAAAATCACTGATAACACAAAAAAGATGAAACATGATTTTCATTTATTTCCATTGTGGTCCTTGATATTATTGGCAGTAACCATGAAACAGTCATGTATTAAATATTTAATAATTTATATGTATCAAATATGTACTGTCTAATATATCAAGTATATTACTGATTAAGTTATGACAAATATTATCACATGTTCATTATATCACAGACGTTGCTTAAGAAAGTATCACACTGCATATGTTTTTAATAAACACACTTTGTAGCACACTAAGAGTTTGAAAAAAAAAATAAGTAAATATGAGATCATTGCATCATAATGATCATAAGACTTAAAAATGCATTACAGATTAAAAAAAACAACATAAAATACATACTAAAAACAAGATGTGTTTGAGAAACAAAATGCCCCCCTATAAGACGTTTGACCTTGAAGGATGACCTTGACCCTTCACCACTCAAAATGTGCAGCTCCTTGAGATACACACGCATTTCAAATATACAATTGCTAGCTTCAATATTGCAGAAGTGACATTACACGAGCAATTTTGACCCATATATTTGACCTTGAAGGATGACCTTGACCTTTCACCACTCAAAATGTGCAGCTCCATGAGATACACATGCATGCCAAATATCAAGTTGCTATCTTCGATATTGCAAAAGTATTCATAAAATAGCGATTTGGGCCACATATATTTGACCTCTGACCTTGAAGGATGACCTTGACCTTGACCTTTCACCACTCAAAATGTGCAGCTCCATGAGATACACATGCATGTTAAATATCAAGTAACTATCTTCAATACTGCAAAAGTATTCATAAAATAAGCGATTTGGGCCACATATATTTGACCTCTGACCTTGAAGGATGACCTTGACCTTTCACCACTCAAAATGTGCAACTCCATGAGATACACATGCATGCCAAATATGAAATTGCTATCTTCAATATTGCAAAAGTATTCATAAAATGAGCGATTTTTGCCACATATATTTGACGTCTGACCTTGAAGGATGACCGTGACCTTTCACCACTCAAAATGTGCAGCTTCATGAGATACACATGCATGCCAAATATGAAGTTGCTATCTTCAATATATCAAAAGTTATTGCAAAATGTTAAAGTTGGCGCAAACCAACCAACCAACAGACAAACCAACAGACAGGGCAAAAACAATATGTCCCCCACTACTATAGTGGGGGACATAATTATACTATACAAATCTATAAAGACTGTAAAAAGTGTTTTTTGATGGCACCCTTGAAATGGTTAGGTTTAGAATGATACATCCCTGATGTTTTGCGGAAGATTGTTCCATAAACTGATACCATTATTTGTAAATGTTTTAGAACCAAAACTACCTACTCTTGGTTTGGAAAAACGACCAGAGTCTACAAATGTAAAATTATCTGTAAAATGATCTGATTCTGGCTGAGCTACCATATTGGACCTAGTACAACGATTATGCTCGCCAGACAATGGCTTAAAATGCTAACCCATATACTCTGGTGCAAGGCAATGTTTAACCTTATGTACATGACTGAGTATGACCTGGTCTACTCTTTTTGAAACAGGCAGCCAACCTAAGTATGAAAACTGTTCTTGACCAACATGGGATCTGTTATCCATATTCAGAACAAATCTAATCACCTTATTTTGAGTAGTTTGAAGCCTATTTTTAAGTGACTGAATAAGACCAGGGTACCAAAAGGAGCAGGTATTGTCACAGTGGCACTGTACAAGGGACATGACAGGGAGTTTTCTGGTGTGCAATGTTAAGCACTTACTTTTTCTGTATAGAAACTTTTACCTGAAGTTTGCCTTTGTAATAACTGACCTAGCAATGGTTTCACCCGACAGGCACTTGTCCAATATAGCACCTAGGTACTTAACAGAACTTGATGGAGTAATTGACACACCATTGCAAGAGACATTTAACTGGGGATTTGACCTTAGTTTGGGCTTTGAGCCAAACAATATGGACTCCGTTTTACCAAGATGTAGGGACAGTTTATTGTCAACTAACCACTCACTTATAAGTTCGAGATCACTAGATAGAATGGATTCAATTTCTGAAATGTGTTTACCAGCTACCAGGATGCCAGTATCATCAGCATAAAGTAAAATTTTATTTTTAACCACAGCGGCCATGTCATTCACATAAATTAAATATAAAAGGGGACCTAAGATGGAGCCCTGAGGAACACCACAAGAGATGGAGGCCTCGGAGTACCCGATACGTCAACAACCTGATGGCGGACGGAGAGATAGGAGGTGAACCACCTGAATGCATCACTATGGAGACCAATAGCCTCAAGTTTCATGATTAAAATACTATGATTGACGGTATCGAAGGCATTCTGTAGGTCTAACAATACCATACCAACCATTTTACCTTCATCCATTTAAAACGAATATAATCAGATAAATGGGTAAGACAGGTGTCTGTAGAGTAGCCGCGCCTTAATCCTGATTGATAGCTGTATAGAAGCTTTCTGCCATTCAAATAACCTTCAACTTGGTCATAAATTACTCGTTCAAAGATCTTTGAGATGATGCTTAAGACCGAAACCGGTCTGTAGTTACCAACCTCAGTCTTAACACTTTTCTTATAGAGGGGAATAACTCTCGCTGACTTGAGGTCATCAGGAACAAAACCCTGTATGATTGACAAGTTAACAATATGAGCAAGAGGACAAGATATGAAAGAAGCACTATCCCTAACAAATCTAGCAGGAATGCCATCCAAACCAATGGCCTTATTAGCACTTATTTTTTGTATATGCTTTAAAAGTGTTTTTTTCAGACACAATGGAAAATGAAAAACAGTTTGGCACAACACCTTTAGAAGCGTAGTATTTACTTACATAATTCCTGCCATATTTATGAAAACTTACTGGAAGTTTCTCAACAAGTTAAGATGCAACTGTTGTATAAAATGAGTTAAAATGCTCAGCTACTGTAAATTTGTCAAAGGAAATTTGTTCATTAATCTGAAGCCCTATGCTACTAGATGAAGAGTTCCCTTTTTTAGTGGGAAGACCTAACTGCTTTAGTGTGTCCCAGAGAGATTTAGAATTGTTTTTGTACTGTTCAAGTTTATTTGAAAAATAATGTGTCTTGGCCTTACAGATAAGTGACTTAGTTTTATTTCTCAACTCTTAATAAGAAATAAAATTTTCTTCTATTTTATTTTTCTTATATTTATGAAAAGCTTTGTCTCTAGCCTGGATACTATGCAAAATATCAGGAGTAATCCAAGGCTGAGTGCGTTGTTTAAATCTTACTTCTTTTACAGGTGCAATGTCATCAAGACTTGATAAAAAATACTTTTAAAATTGTCCCAAGCTACAGAGACATTGTCAAATAGTAAGACACTACTCCAGTCTGTAGATAAAAGTTTTTGATTGTGCAACAAATTTTAACCCAGTGTATAGTGAGTGATTTATTTCAATTGGTGCAATTTGTACACAGACATCATAAAATATCCTCATGGTCATCCTTAGGGAGAGTGAAATGTTTTACTGACCTTCTGTTGTTTTTTTAAGGTGATTATGGTGATTTTGTTGTGATATTTAAACCTGTTCTCATGATTAACACTGTATTTTAATTTAATTATTTGTGACATTGCTAATTTGTGAACACATAAACGCAAATCCATGTTTCCTATTATTTTTTTTTAAATTAATAAATCAAGTTAGCGTTTTGTTATTGTACAATCATTAAGAAACAGCAATTTATAAGCCATCCAAATTTCGGCGACAGTTTACATTTGAACAGCTTAACTATGCCCACACCCTTTTGTACGTATAGAATTTTATCTTGCATATTGAGCACATGACAATGTTACAAAATTCGTTTGTATGCAACTTAATATATATAAACATTCTAGCATTAAATTGAAAATCTGTTCAATATTTGGATGAATATTTACAACACACTTCTTTGATATCAAATATCGAAGGGAAATTTTCATTCAGAACAATGCACACATTAATCAATATGCTGCATCGGCGGCTGTGTCTCAAACTCTATGGTATGTGATAATAACTTAAACAACGCTTATTTATACATGAAATGACGTTGCATCGTCAAATGGCATCACGGTTGTGTAAATATTTCTTTAATTTGCTCATTTTAAATCATGTGATAAAAATATCTCACAGTTGTTGCCATTTCATACCGTATTTATTATTTAAAAATATGGTAATAGTAAAACTGGAAATATATTAAAATTTTGCATTGTCCTGAAAATATCCGACGTTTTATTTCTCGCCTTTAGACAATACGTGAAACTTATCATGCAATCAACGTGAAACATATCATTAAGTTATATTCCGTGAAACATATCGTTTTTGCTTTGTGATTTATTATGCAGAAACTGCCAAGGTTTCAGACTCTCAGACAATTTGTTTGTAATGTAAAGAAATTCTGGTTTATATTCAATAAGAAACGGATTTGAGGAATGTCGATATTAATCATATTTGTGAAGGATTCATTTAAATCCGTGAAAACTATCACTGTCATGCATTCGCATGTGTACGAATTTAAAGGATAAGCGAGAAAATTACTCAGTAATATATTAAATGTAATGTAGAATAATAGTATTACCGAGACCAATGACGCCGCCATTTTCCGTGTTCCATATCAAAATTAAACCACGTGATTCCCCGCCGTGAATTTTGATATTATGTGCAACAAAACGTTTAAACTGTGGTAAAGATGCCACAGTTATGTAAGGCTACCCAGTGTTTTATTTAGCAAACAATACGCCTACCAGTTCCATGTGAAGATCACGTTACGTTGAACTGTTTGCATAGTATTCGATTTTGTAAGGAACTCCATTATTTATGTTACATTATGAAAACACCATTTTTTTAAATAATGGTTGCTATAACCTACGTCGTAGGGGTGCATGGAATACACTTAAGTCAGATGTTTGTATTATGACAAAGAATACAACTATTATTCGGACGTCAACTATTTCGGACATTTGATTCTAGGGTTTATAAATCAAGTATTCACATATATTCGATGAATAGCGAATATAATACCATTTCCTGTTTTTTTTTCTTTCTCTAAAAACGATAAATTCCCACTTATGTTGACCGAGACGTGTCTTTAGATAGGTATAATGAACTAAGAAATCGTTGTACACCCAGTTAGAATGGGATCACAATTTAACTTCTCATTATTGCATGAAAATAAACTGTTCTTGTTTGTTACCATCATAACCAGGGGGGGGGGGGCTATACAAATACTAAATGATGTAATCGGTCTCTGTGGAAGTAAACATCCATGGGTAATAGCTCAAAAATCATTTAAGAAAGAAGTGTAGTTCCTGCACTCCTGACATACACACACACTGTTATCTGTAAATTAATGAACATAAATTATCTTAGATTGTCATCAAATTATAGAACAGCCAAGAACATTATTAAAGGCAACAGCTTAAATATTGAAGAGACAGGCATGGTACTAATCCATTTATGCATATATTAATGTTCATTTGAATCCGTTCAATAATTATCATATATGATTTACATTTGAAGTTATAGTATGTAGTTAGGTTCTGCGAAAAAATAACCACAGAGCGATAACTGCAAATCTACTCAAGTACATATACCCAGAAATTTGTGATAATGCCCTTTATCTATGCCCCAATTTTATTGCAATCCCCCAAATACGTATGCATGACATATTCATAAGGGCATTTACTCTGTTAATACAACATAAAGAGTTAAGATTCTTTTACTCGGCATTTCTTTCTTAAAACTATTTATAATTATATGAAGTTTCATGTCAATACCTTTTATACTACTTGAGTTATGCGCCATGCAAGAAACTGTCTATACACAAAATAAGAGCAATAAGCTAGCAAATACTGATAAAAGTGCTGTCATTAGTATACCCTGCACTTCCTCTTTATGTAGAAGTTTTAATTTAGAGTACTTCTGCACTAAAGGAGTTATGCTCACCACAAGATAATGGACTAACGCGACGAAACATTGAATGCTGAAAATAGTGGTATGATTTCGTGTACTCTGCATTTTTCCTAACATCCTCTATCAGTGTATATTCATGTACCTGTTCAGCATGATGGTTTTTCCGTAGCTTTTGTTAATTAAATTGTGTTTTGGAAAGTAAAAGTGGCAGCAGTCACTTTTGCTGAGTTGCAGATTTTTATACATCTACACTGATTAAGTAACTGTGTTTCATCCTGAACATTTTATTATGATTGCTTATTACTATTTAATTATTGAATACAATATAATTGTATATTAAGTTATCTTTACTGACTAAACATAAATTTAACAAGTGAATCCAACTAGAAAAACAGTATATTACAAATGGCGCCCACGTGGTTTGTTTAAATTTTTGATATTTGCATCATTTGAACGTGCATCATTTACACGTTTAAGTCATCTGTGAACGCTAGAAGACAATTAATCAATTGCTTTATCCACTGCAATCTGGAGCTTGCTTTGACGGAGGTGGGAGGGGGGGGGGGGGGAGGGGGCGAATTTCGTGTACCAAGCGCGTTACGTTTGACAAACCAACCGCATTTTCTTCAACACGGCTGCCTTTTACACTTCAAGCTTAAACAATCTACGATTTAGTGACACAGATTATTGTGTGTTATGTGACGTGTGTTTCTATAATCAGTTCCGCTGCATATTAAAAGACTGAATAGTGACATTGTGATCTATTGACCAACCTCGCAGATGTAACATGTATCAGTATCGTGAGTTCTCAAATTATTCAGATATTGCAGTAATAGTTTCGTACTCCAAAATTATTGTCGTTTTTAGTTTGTTTTGATGTTGGTATTTATAATATATATTTTCAAATATCTGCAGATCCGAATATTTGATACTTGCTGGAAGTGACATTTGACTGAAATCTAATTAGAAATCAATCATTTGCAAACCGTGGTGATGGTTCCTACATACTAAATGTCTTAAACAATATGCATCCATTTTCATTTCTATAAGTACTTTTGTATTGTGCTATCTTGCATACTGGCCTTTTATTACTTTAATACTGATAGTATTCGAGTAAGTACTTTAATTAAAAGAGCATAACTCAAACAGTAATCACTGAAGTATGAAGTACATATATAAATGCCCTGCATTACATTATTTAATGTAGGTGTATTGACAAGCCCAGGCACTAGTGGTCATTCCTTGACACAGGGTTTTATTAACTTTGAACTGTCATTCGAAAGGCTAGAGAGGTATTCCCCAATTTGACATCATTTGGCCCTGGTATGGAATGTCTTACCTAATTGGTTTACTAAATCAATAGACCATTGACCTACTTTTAGTTGGGGGTCTTAAGCCGCAAAGCTTATGTTCTGACTGACCATTATAGAGGAGGAATAAGTAAGGAAAACTTATTCTGCATTGGAATACTTTTTTAGTGCTGAAACGAACTGTATATAGGATCACTTGTTCATTTATTGCATATAATGATGTTATTGAGTTGAAGTTTAATACTTTATGAGTTAGACAATAAATTTTTATTTTAAATATTTTAATTAACCTAAGGGTGTTTTCTTTAGGATTGATATAATAAATAGCTGACTTGGTTTTAAATTGACATATAGTAATTAAGATTCGACTAGTTTAATTGTTTAATAATTTTATTTAATATTTTTGTTTAGATTGTATTGATATTGCAATACTAATAGAATTTAATTGTAGTTTTATCATACCATTACTGTAAGTACATAGAACTTTATTATTATTATCGAATCGGTGAATGCATTTGGTTAACACTGACGTGTATTAATTTCTACATGTGCATAAATTATAGTAGATACTTTTAAACTACAGTAGGCATAAAGGTTTAGTGTAGTGACAGAAAAGTGAAACTGAGTGAACTAGTTAAGTGAAACTGTGTGCATTATTTAAGTGAAACTTGGTGCATTAGTTAAGTAAATTAGTTATGTGCATGTCCAGCGAACATTAAGTAGTGAAATATTTCACGAAATAATGGCTTTAGCGCAGTACAAGTATGAAACCCTAAGGGGTTTGATCGCTTCAAAATGAAACTACGAAAAAAAGAGAAGAAGCCAGTAACAAAGACTTGAATTCCACACAGAAGGCTGATTATAAAGATGATATGACTCAGCTCAAACACACAGTAGAACATATATAAGAGAAAATTGAATACCTGCAAAAGAAGAGTACATGTGCAACACAAAAACAATTCTGCTATACTCATAGAGGGTGTAGAATCATTTTTCAACAATTGTATTGCTCATTATGGAATTCCTACCCGCCTCCATTCCGATCAAAGTGCAAAATTTGAGAGTTAACTGATTAAACATCTGTGTAAATTGACCAACATGAAGAAAACTTCCACTAGCATTTATCATCCGCAACGCAATGCAGGACCAGAAAGGTTGAATGGTACACTTCTTGACATGCGGGGAACACTGCAGAAAACGCAAAAGGCGGAGTGGAAGAAATATGTTCGCTTTTGTAGTACAATAGAATTCCAAATGATTAATAAAAGACCCACTCGCCACTTATTGAGTAACTGTGTTTGATCCCGAACATTTTATTATAAACGCTTATCATTATTACTAAATCATTGAATACAATATTATTGAAAGAAACGGGGTTATATTATTTATATTATCTATACGGACTTTAAAGAAATTCGACAAGTGAATCCAACCAGAAAGACTATGTATCACAAAAAGTCACTTGAATCCACAGGTAGTTAGCGTGTTGCTATGGTATTAATTAGTAAAAACATCATTTTGAATGATAAATAATCAAATAATAACGACAAATCATTTTTGGAAAAAATATTTTCACTATCAAATATATATATATAACAAGGTAATCAACTCAAATTGACCCGGAAAAAGGGTGAATCGCTATGAACACACATAACTTCATAAATTGTGCAGCAATTTTCATGAAATCGGACTTAATCAACGCAGGAATAAATTTTATTTTATGGTAATGTAAATATCTTGCAAGAATTTTACAAATTCTGGGTTATTTTCTTATAAATAAAACGATACACAACTCGCGTAACCTATTCGTTGTCGATTCGATTCAATTTAAGACTGAAATCTTCAAAGAGTAAAGGACATTTTCCCTGCAAAATTCACGGATCTAGGTACCATAATTCAATTAAACGTACGACAAAACATTCTTACCGTTCTTGCCGTTACATTATGCATCAAAACTAACTGTCCAGCGCCGTTTGAATCTTTGTTTACATACATTTCAACTGGCCGACATTTTAAACACACGAGTGATTTCATTGGTCCAATGCGGAGGTGTGTCTTTACTCCTGACGTTTTCATTCATTAATCGAGTCTGATCGACAACAATTAATATCATAGCCACACGCTTACCACCTGTGCTTGAATCCCGTCACTATTCCTAAGTTATTCTCCGCAGAAGTAGGATGAATTTACGACCTGATTACGATTTGCCATTGACACTTGTGTGTAAAATATTGTGAACATCGAACTCGGAAAGAAATCGACAACAGCCCTGTTAGCTTTTACGAATTGTTTTGGTACTAAATACTTAACATTATGTTTT
Organism: Dreissena polymorpha; assembly: GCF_020536995.1. NCBI lineage: Eukaryota > Metazoa > Mollusca > Bivalvia > Myida > Dreissenidae > Dreissena > Dreissena polymorpha. Next base: position 56,470,589 of record NC_068363.1, on the reverse strand, counting down.
ATTCATCGCATATTGAGCTACCTCAATATAAACGATCATTGCGATTTGGGTTGTACCTAATTACTGACACAAATGAAGTAAATGAGGAACATAACTAAACAAACGTGATTTTGATTATGACTGTAGGTAGATCTACAATTGTTTGAGTAAACACTGGACAAGTAAAATCGATAAATACATAATACAATAATGGTATGGAAAATGAAATTTACCTATTAATATGAGTTCACCGCAACGCCTTCGCCAACGTTATCTTTAGCATTCCTATCGGTAGGCAATGTTCTCATAAGATAACACGTACAAAAACGGTCGGAACATATTGGGTTAAGTAAGAATAGGTAGTTTAAGCCTGCCTGGTTCCCGGGTCGTACTACGATAGTACACCTGTCACTAACTACAATACTATACATAACAGGTTTATTTGCAGTAAGGCATGTAACAAAAACCGGGGTTCTTCAACATATTAAACAGCCTTATTAAAACTAATATTATTTAAAAGCTATAAAACGCGATGGGAGTCTGGTGTATGGTTTGACTAATTCAACATACAATAGACATACAGTCCACGAGTATACATGTTCAAAACCTAGCATTATATATAAAGGCATGAACTGTGATCAGTATATATTTGCATAAGTTATTAAACCATGGATAATGTACGCCTAGGTCCTGTAACAGTTAACAAACAGATTTTGCCCAATAATGATGTGTATTTGGTTTATGTATGAAACTATCCCACATGTGGCTATGTATACACTTACCATAGTTGTGATTTTCCAACTGAATAATGTTCAACCAATACCTGATAACATTACTGGCTCTCTAATACAAAACTGGTCAAACAAGCTGATGAAAAACAATCTTATTTGATATGTTTTTAAGCTGTTGGAAAATGTACCGAATATGAGTAAAAAAACAGCCGTCCAGACTTAATCTCCAATTGTTTCTTCAAAAGCACTTGCAAAATATCATTCCGCAGAGAATACAATTTTTAAGTATGTAAATGCTTTTAACAATTTCTAACGCTCAGTCTTTGTTTAACCTTTTATTTGTGTTAACACGTATTGTCCACCTATCAAAATATTCCGTCAACATAATTAAACCTTTAACTAGTTCTTCTTCTGTTTCTGTCATATCACATATGCATATAACAGCACAACTAATTTTAGCATACCAATAATTATTCCTTTAAAACACTTTTACATATAATGTTCTTCAAATAAATTCAAATAAATAGAAAAAAGGAGTGATGATAATGATATCCCTCACCTTCTATTTTACTATGTAAAATTGTCATTTTTTATTACGCTACCTAATTTAAATCTTGATTTCACATTTCTTTGCATATATTTTATGATATCGAGCATTTTGCCTCTAACGCATAGCTGCAACAGTTTATACCAAATGGTATACCTAATAAAATAATCGACCGCTTTGGTTAAATCAACACATATGACATACAATTTTTTGTTCGCTTTTTAAATAATGAATGGAACCATGTGATGCAAAGCTATTATTAACAGTTCCCATGTTTGCCTAAATCCTGCCTGTGACACTATGTAGACATGATAGTTGTCAGCCCTTTTGGAAAACATTTTCTTAACGACCTTAGTGAATAATTTCCCAAATTACTGAATAAATTTATCTTTCTGGCAATATAAGAATCCTGCTGATTACCGTTTTACCGTTTTATTTATAGAAACAATAAACCCTCACACCACCCTTCAGGAAAATGCCAATATTCAAACAATTTATTAAACAAAGTAAAAGCAACCGTTAACAAACTTTTAATAATCCTTTTTCAAATTAAAAACAACAACTCATATTTAACAGAGAATCGGGGCCACCTGATTTACCATTGTGCATTTGCTTAAATCGAGGACACTGTATGTGAGCTGTTTTCCGTACAAGATAATGTGATTCGAATTTTGTGTAACTTTTTTATTGATTTATTTTTGTTTTGTATACTGTTTTGCCAAACGTTGACAAACAGTGTAAGTATAAAACATGTTGCGAATTAATGTTGACAAATGGTATGCTAATGTTTAACTCAGTTTGCTACCCTAAACGTTTAAGAGATCTTATCAAGGGTCTTATTTCACGAAAACGAAATAAAAGGTGTTAGGCATACGTCATATGTGAGTGAGACAATTTTAGCTTCAACACTTAAACACCTATTTGTATTAATGTCTTACGTTATTAAACCAGAAGATGTGTTATAAATTATTCCGCGCTAGCTTCAACCTGTATTGTATGACACTCGCTTTATCAGTACTTACAGGAATAGAAAAAAATATATGGAAGTGAAGCAGTAAAGTTCGCAACGAAAACATATATTAGATAACATACATGCAATAATAATATTCATAATGACTTTATGAATATATATTACCTATTAGTCCATCAGCAACCATTTTACTAATTGTATTGTAAATTAAGTACTTCAGCACATAGATTGGAGTTTCTGCAACTGTATCCAAAATCGTACGGAACATAAAATCTGAAAATAAAATATAAAGTATTTAATTCAATATGACAATATGGACATTATGGACTGGCATAAAAACTAATTTGTTCGCATCATAACAATAATGAATTATAAGATCATTCGCCATAAATAATTATAACATAAAATATTTCGATGCCATGCTTATCAGTTGTAATCTTTATACACTTTATATTAGAATGAACAATGTATTCATTTAAATGCGCTGTCTGTAAGTTTTTAAATGTGTATACAATTTAAAAGTATAGGTTATTATCTAATTAGACCATATACACAAAAAAGAGCAACAACAATTACACAAATATAACGGAGACCTACCAATACCATTGATGGGGCGATAAGTTATGAGGCGATGTGTTAGTGGGGCAAATCGTAACATTAGCGTCAACAGTAAATAAACTCACAATATCATGAATCAGCACAAACTAACATCATTCATTAAATAACATATACGTACGTTACTCAAATTAAATCTGATATGGCCATGAACGGTCGTTTTATAAGCTTTTACTTAGTTTATTTATACACACATGTATTTACATCGGCTAAGACCCCAAATCACAGGCTGATGTTGTTGGTCGGATATTTTTCTCTGCCGGACCCATCCACATAATGTCTGGACAGGTTATCCAGACTACGTCGGTTTAAACTTGAATATAAGCAATTAGCAGCACCGTTTGTAAATTGCAACAGTTGGTATCGACGAATTGCTGTTAATAATAATGTATAATAACACTTGCAATAAATGTACATCATAGAACAAAAAAGAACAAAATTAATGTTTAGAATTAAAGATAGTAAGTGCCCTGTCTTTTTGGCAAAACAATACAGTGCAATACAGATCGTATGATAACAGGTTACTGACATAAATTTGTGAATAAATATGAAATAACACACACACACACACACACACACATATATATGCAAACAAGATTGCATTAAATAATACAAAATGCATAACTTTAAACGGACATCGATACCTTCATAGTGCCCATAAACAAAATTAATTAATGTGCTCCCTGAATGTTAAATAATTTTAAAACAAAATAATCCGTAAAATCACGCTTATTTTGTTCAAATTAAAATAAAGCTCAACCTACTTATGATCCGTGTGAGTATACCGCATTCACACTTTTAACCTTTAGAATGACAACCGATGTTTACTTGTTATCCTTTTTTTAACGTGCCATCAACGCTATATTATGTTCCATCTTGTACATCTTTTTGTGCCATATTTTATAAAATGCTTTGATTCTGTCGTAATTAACAATCAGTGATGGTGTTTTTTTCTTGTCAATTGATTAAAATTTACATGGCCAATACATGTCAATCTCGTATTGAGCATTTAGTCAATAAATGTGCGCGCTTATCAAGACAATTCAGGTTATCCAAGCTATAAAAAGCTATAGGGAATTTTACGACAATGAAGCACATAGAAGAGATTTGTTGGTCACGGTAGATCGGCGACTTTAATTGTATAATGATCTTAGAAATGAACTTTGTCTGTATATGATAACGTGTACGTAAATCATCGATGATTTTTCGCTGTTATTTGTCGCACTGAAACAGGGAATTAAACATTAAATCAAGCTGCGCATATGGATAAGTTTCACAACAACGGAACATTTGTATACATTCAAATAGAGAACATTGAAGCAAAATTAAGAATTGGATGGGCTAATACATGTATATTACAATACAGGGATAACTGGTAAACGATCAAGAGGAATGCAGTGCACAATAGCTACAGCTTGACATAAGTGATACGAAACAAAAAATTGATAAGTTTTTTTTGTCCGATATCGATGTGCTCCGTTTTGGCATGTTAGCCGTATCAAAATATGTTCGGTATTGCATAAGACAACATCTGTCATGTTATGAGTAAAGCGTTGTAAGAAGTCGATTTTTTTTCACCTCTCTTGAAAACCACATTTGTGATGTCTACCGGAGGAGTCCACTTGAAAATATCTTTATCCGTTGTTCTTTTTTATTTTGTCCGCAAGTGGATTTGTTACAACTTACGTGAAGGTGCGGACTCGCAGAGGCTCTCATGCGGCTGATAGGAGGAAGATACATTGAGCCTCGTTCTTTGAAAACTGGGTAGAATGTGGATGAGTAAAGGGTCGTTCCTGATTAGCGTATGCCGTCCTCAAGGCTTTTTAGGGACGACAATATTCGTTTTTATGGCATTTTACGTTTAAAGACGGTCTATTTTAAACGAATATCCAGTTTAGGCGGACAGTGTTATCCCTAAGTAACCTATGCGGACTGCACAGGCTTATCTGGGGCAATGTACTCATAAGTATTAAACCCAGTTGTCTCAGAACGAGGCTCCATTTCTCTGAAGTTTGAGTGACGGGCGCTAATTTTCCTGTTCACCAGTCCATCAATGGCCGCCACGTGATGTGACGGATTGTTCGTCAAAGTTCTTTGTATACAGTTCGTTTCAAAATATAATATATCTAGAATGATATCGTTTCTTTCTGGTCTCAAAATAGATTCAAAATAGTTTTCAGCATCTGTTGACTTACGTACCCAAACGTGTTATCGTGTTTTTTTTATGAGTTAAAATTATTTCAACATCTTTAATAAATCAAGCCACCACATCAGTTTTCCGGTCGGTTTTCCATTATAATTTTATTTTCAACTCGGCGCTGTTCTGTATTGAGACGTGTCAAATGATAAAAACCTAGTGCCTCTTCGACGTCAGTACATCTGGCATTTATTTTAAAATATACCTTAATTGAGAGACTGTGCATTCACAATTCCAGCAAAGCATATGTCTCAATTCTGACCTTCGTCATCATGAGTAAATTTTCCGTTGAAAATGCATGCATCTGCCAATGGCGAAAAACGTCTTGTTGATTTTTTTGGAATATATTTGTATAGATACAATACTAAATAAAATATAAAAGCACAACAATTCAAATTCATAATCAACGAAAACAAAGACAGTTTGCATACTTTCCCTTGTTAGTTCATAGGTTCTGACATCAAACTGATTCTGAAAAAAAGTACTATGTGCGAAGATTAGAAAACGGATGTCATTGCGATTCACATCTCCCTTTAAAGTGCGTTGATACCCTTTGACTAAATTGCCTAAGATGTTTGTGAAAAGCGTGTTACATCCTTTTGCTTCATTCTGCACACAATCTAGAAAACATATTAGTATTGTTATACACTTAAAAAGTAATGAAACATACATAGCTATCCATAAATTAACGGTTTCGCTCACTCTGCTGATAGTCTTTTCTGTAACAAGAGAGGCAGATCTGAAAACAAGTTCATGCACATGCACTAAAAATAGTTCAATAAAGCGAGCAAAATATTAAACGGTAAAAGGTGCTTTATTCGTCCATTTGTCCATTTCTCAATATGTCCATGATTGATTAAATTGACTGTATTCAAATAGTATGGCATTACAATCAATAATAATTTTGTCTTCAATTTTTCATGCGTTGTCTGAGATGGCTTTTCTCTCAATGAATAATCGTTGATTACAATCGAATTGACCGTATTTCCTTATCGAGTTCTTCCATTTCATGTTTTTACGATGCCAGAACAAATGGTAACCAAACGCCTTTGACATATAATTATACCAGATTGTTTCCTGAAAAAAATAGGTAGTATTTTTTACCCAGGCATTCAATAGAGTAGCCACTATTAAAAATCCTGTGCGACAGGACGGGAAGTAAAGATTATTATTTCACAACAGTTATGCAGTTATCATGCGAATCCATTTCCGGATTTTTTCGAAAAATGTCTTATTAAGTAATTTAGTATCGACTAAGTGCCAGAGCTAAATGCGAGAAATGGCACATAGTTGATGATAATTGTTTATCAACAGTAGGAACATGGCGTGAAATTACTTTCTATGCGTGTTATCAAATATTAAATCTGGCAACATGTCGTTCGCAATTAAATGAACTGCATTCTCAACGTGTCCATATTTCGCTAGGGTGAGTTAATATATTTTCTGTTCTGATCATTCGAGAAACACATAGGTGATTGTTATTTTTCAAATTGTCATTTTTGTTAAACACTAGGAAGACGAAATAACATGTGTTCGAATATCGTACAAACAATGCTTCCTTTTGGGTTTCAGGCAATCATTTTTGTGTTGGTTACCCTGTACACATTGGGAACATCTAACATGACCGTATATACGGCTACTAAACGCTCCAATTTGGTCAGTACATTTGTCATCAAACGGTTAATATATACACATTGTAAAAAGTACATAATTTAGCGTATATCAATCAAATAATCATTTCTTTGATTATTTGCTTAATAAATTAATAGCTGTATCCAATAAAAATTTAGTTGGATGACGCATTGTTGGTAAATTTGAATTTCATAAATGAAGACAATATTAATATATGTACTTAAACCGAAATATAAGGCCTTAGTTCGATGAAACATACTGAACTTAAATAAGTAAATGTATTTTACTCGATGTTTTTAAATATTTTTACCTTATTGGACAATTACAAACCATATAATTAAAGCGTTGAATTTCAAAATTCTGTAGCACTTTCTATAAATAACATATGCTGCAAACAGTGCCATTTTATATAGTTAAGAGTACTTAAGAAGTGCGCGTTTCATTACCATTTTACTTCTTTTATGTCCTCTAATATATATATATATATATTCGCACACAGCACAGTGACCCGGTAGCTGAACATTTCTACACAGACGGACACTCCATGGACGATTTTCAAATAATGGGACTTGAAAAACTAAACGGGTCGGACGAGTATCGCAAGACCATTGAGCAATTATGGAAGGCAAAACTAAGGACATACCGACCATATGGCATCAACGTGCAAGAATAAACAGACATGAAAGGGCGCGAAAACAACGTTGACGCCGGAAATGCACGACGTCATATCCGTACATATTTGAAACATCTTGAAATAAAAAATGGCCGCTGATGAAGACCGTGAGGTCGAAAGCTTCGGCATAAAATAAATACAGCGTTTTTGTTTATATATATATATATATATATATATATATATATATATATATATATATATAAAGCTAGGATATCTAAGCAAAGGACATGGTAAGAAGGACCACATTTTTTACCAGTCAGCAGCAATTTATTTTCATGCGTCGCCGAAATTCATTCGGGTTAGAAGGAATTAAAACGAAAAAATTTCTTTTTGTATTCAATTAACCACAATGAATCGAAATATATTTTAGAAATTGTGTTAACATTTTTTTTATAGTTTGATCAGAAGTACCATACGATTTTGTGTTGTGCTTGCTGCGCCAGCATGCTGAAATTGTGTTCTTATTAGCGTTCGTGACATTCGCTGGTTTGCCTTAAAACTATAATATCTTTGTTTAAACAAAATGTTGCAAACGGTAAAACTCCTAAATATATATCAGGAGAGAAATTAATGTTCTTATCCACTACTTTTATATCAGAACACATACCACAAGCGTAAGATGATTAAAATGCGATAACAGCCCATTTACGATTAACGCAAAGCATCCGTCCCGAGCGCCAACCCAATCCCACTCTTACCCGAAAATTAATCCCAAACCAATCGCATGACAAGAACGTCCCATAGAGACAGAACATGTTAAACAAAAATGCCAAACCATGACGCACGAATCGAACACACAATATATACAATACAATATACTACGTTCCATTTAGAGGTAGAATCATACTATATTTTATATTGATTGTATGAACAAACAATACATGTACATTGGCATTAACATATGATATTTAACAACAAACAAACATATAGAATATGTATTGAATTTCATGCAAACCTTTAAGGCAACATTTTCCCTACCATATTCTTCAAATACTGATTAATGTTTACATGTAAAATAAAATAATTTTATTCTTTTTTAATTTAAATTCTCATATAAGCATGCCAGCGTGCGTATTTCATACACTACTTCGTTCTTGCTGTTGCCTTCAAAATCATGTATACAGTATACACGTAGATAACAATGATATAAATATGATGTAGTGCTAATATTACAGTTTCCTTTAAACACATGAGGAGCTTTCGCAGTAACACAATCTTAATGCCGACACGTATATAAGCGCTTCGTTTTTGCTATGGTAGACTGTTTCGGATCGATACCGTGTGTGTACGCTTTTTGCAACCACACTCCTCAATTAGAGTCTACGCAATCACACGGGAAAACCTTTCTTATGCAAAAGTCGAACCCAAATATGTAACAAGCATACACACAAGAAAAGCCTTGATTATGATAATCGCATAAACACCCCACACGCCTAAATAATACAATACGCATACACATAAGACGCCATAGCTATGAAAACGCTTTCAGTACCAACAGAAAACCCTTCAGATATGTTAAACATTTGCACACAGCACACGTCTCAATTATGAAATACAAATACACATTAAACGTCTCAATTATTTATTCCTCATTCACAAATGACAAGCCTTATGTATGCGAGACTGATACACATATGATTAATCAACGCCACAGTTGTGTTAAACGCACGCAAACACGGGCGTACTAATTATGATATGTGCTTACACATACACACAAGAAAAGTCTTATTTCTGTAAGAAGCATACACACACGGAATGCCTAACTCTTTATAATACTCGTACAAACATTGCATGCCTAAATAATGCAATAAACATACACAGAGATGGAACACGGCCGAATAAAGAACTACGGATTAGCAAAGGATATGCCTCATGGATGCAAGGGACACCTTATTAATTCAATTTGGCAACACAAATGAAATGTCTCAGTTAAGCAATACACATACACATAGCATAACCGAAATAATGCAATACACCCAGGGACAGTCGCAATTTCACACTACTAATAACCACATGGCTCAATAATACGATACACTGACATATACTGCAGCCGCAATAATGCAATACGCATGCACGCATCAACATAGGACAAGCCACAACAATACAATACGGCTTCACATGTGACACACCTCAATAATTCAATACGCATATTCATAGAGCATGCTTTAGGCAATACGCCTTGACTTCTCAATAAGGCAATACGCATTGACTTCTCAATAATGCAATGTGCCGAAAACAGGTATCACACGCCTCAGTAAGCCAATACCTGTCCACATAGCACACGCCTTATAATGCAGTACCCGAACAAATAGAACGCGCCTCAATAATAAACTACGCCTATAAAAGTTACACACCTGTAAAAAGCAAAAACAGAAATGCAATAATTCAATCCGCGTATACACATATGTAGCACACGCCTCAGTTATGCAGTACGCATACACATACACGCCTAAATAAAACAATATGGATACAAACAGGACACGGTTACATCTTGGACGCGTGCACGGTTGACGCGGACTGCACAATTCCTAACTCTACGTGCTGGGATTCGCGCCAGTGTATGTGCAAACCCGGGTACAGTTTCTCGCCCTCCAGTCGCCAGTGCGTCTACCGTACGTATTGCTTTATTGTCTGCTAGAGTTAAATTTCTACATACTTTTCACTTAAACTGAGTTTAGTGCAATGCACCGTCGAATAACATGTATCAGTGAATATATGCTATATGTGTTAAATACAACCATGTGGTAGAGCTGAAAAGGGGATGGGTATTTTATTATAAAGCTATAGCAAGATCTTTGACAAAGTTCTTCAAGCATCACAGATTTAAATAAAGTTTTTCACTGAAAAACCAAATTGTCAACTTTACGTAGAATATTTTGTGGTTTGTTCAAACAAAATATATTCATGATTTTAGTGATTTACTTAGGAAACAGTGCAATACCGGCATGGCAGATAAGTTCAATTTTGGCGATTTTAATAATTATTGATTCTTATATCAACAACAAAATCGTCTTAATTATCAGGCCATAATTATGAGCAAAACTAGACCTATTTATTACCTAATTATCATCGTCATCAGCAGTTAATAACTATTTAACGTACACATAATTAAGAGGGGACGTCATACTTACGATGTACAACGTCTAAGAATACGTTAAAAACTTGTTAAGAAGCATTTATTAGAAGAAATGGAAAAAGTTAAGAAACTAGAGTATCTGTATTATTAGCTTTTTATCATTTTTTAGATCTGTAAACCATATTGTAATACATTTTTAAACTGTGTTTGTGCTATCCTGTCAATTTAATCATCATATGACGTGTTTTCCTATTCAACAATAAGAATTATTTTATTAATACTATAATATGACATTGAACGGCCGTTGTCACTTTATTCCATCATAAATTACGAATTTATGGCATACGTTTGCGTCAATCAGATCTACATGTGAGGGCTTTGGACCCCGTTGGAAATAAGTTGTGTACGATTTATCGCCAAAACTATACGGGTAATACAGTGCACTTATATTTCTATAATTAAATATAATGTAATAATGGCCAATATGTGTGATATATTATGATAGAGTATGAACCGTTTATATATGTTATTATGATCTCTGATGGAAACTCTCTGGGATATATCTGAATTTTTAATAATTGGGACTGCTGGTTGTATTGATATGGTATGTGCACAAATAAAACATTTTTATTATTTTTTATTAATGCAAGTTGATTTATAAATACATACAGTTACTCGTCGTATAAAACCAAAATTAGGCGAAAACAAGAAAGTACATGTACTGAAAATGCCGTAGACGCTGGACGATACAAATTCCGTGAGGCATTGTATTTTTGTAAAATTAACAATGATATTAACTACCATAGATGAAATTTATATTGGACGTGGTAGATTCTAATGGCAGAAATACGTGTGTATTTTCCTTTAATATAAATACAAATAAATAGACCTACATAGTATTAATTTAGCGCTCAAAGTATTAACATATTCTTTTGCGCTTCACACTAACCAATAATGCATTAAGACAAAAACTTATAAGCAATATTCATTTCTGTTCAAAAACTTATAAACAATCAATATAACTAAATCAGGTCATACAAATAATATCATAAACGTGCATTGTCTGTCGCTTCTGTAATCATTGTTGCCTACTGGCCATTTCAGCGTGTTCACAGTTTGGTCCCCTGTTTATGGCGTACGCAGACAGCTTCGTGCACGCCAACAACTTGGAGACGATCAACAACATTCCCCTGGAGGACTGGTACAACCGCTGCTGCAACAAGATCTCCTTCACTTGTCGCGCCGTAGAGTACATGGGCAACAACTGTATCCTTAGCAACGTGACCGCGAATGACAACGGGGCGAATTTCGCAAGAGATACGCTTAGGGAGTACAATGTGTTATATCACCAGAGGGACTTCGCGTGAATGGTGAGGCATAGAGGATTGCTTTAAGTATGGATAGGTTATTTAAACGTGTATTGTAAGCGACGTGTTTCAAACTTTACTTGGAGACAGAATCACACACATATATGAAATATATTTAACCTTGCGTTTTAGAATAAAAAAATCAAATTAACGACAAAATAAAACTGTGTTTTTTTCAGTTGTTGACGATGCCGCGAAGCAGCTCGTCTAAGTTATCATACCATGAAAAAATTCTTCACAATGGCGACCTATGTAAAAGACCGAGCCAGTCCGATTGAGATAGCTCGATTTATCTAATCGGCATACCTCGCTGATTATTATTGATAAAGGTATAGGAAGCTCAGCTATAAATAGGACAGAATATTCTGGGAAAAAGATTTAACAATAGTTTGAAAACGTTAATTTTAAATCAGTTATATTCAATATAGTACATGTTTATATATCAATGAAACAACTATGCACTTTCTGTATTGTAGCACTGACTGAAGACGCCTGTTAGAATGAACTCTACACAACATAATCATACGTTTGAGATCCTCGTGCAAGACTGACCAATCATTTTATTACTGTAAAACAGTCTCGTTTCGCGTAAGACAAATATTTCACGCTATACTATCGAAACGCGTGAAATAAAAATCTTTGCTACACTTCTGTTTTGTCCAAAAAAACACCAAACTCATATTTGCAATACCAGACGAGACGTTTAGAAAACGAAAAGAGCGGGCTGGTGGGAAAAAAAAATAAAATAAAATATTAACTTTTTAACATCAAAATTCTATTTGAGAATGAAAATGCCAATATTTATAACACCAGAGCCTTAGACACACTCAGTCTCCTCTCCAAGGAGTCACAGACATATCTATCCTTACTATTTTCGCTCTTCCAGCGACATTGCCGTTTCCAACAACGGTCATTAACTCCCGCGTTCGCCACGCATGTTGCGCCCCCGGCACGCAATGAATGCAAGCCAATATTTGCATTACCTACCACTTCTCTTAATCTAGCCGTTATACACTCGCGACTTCGGGTATAACTCAGCGGTTTGTCTTTCTGAATCAATTTTAAATTGTCTTTTGAATTATTAATAGGTCTAAACAAGAAACTATTGTCACTCGTCCATAATCCAGCAATCTCTAAATATCTATTTAAAATAAAATACGGGCAAGCCGCAGTTTCGCCCTTAGCGATATCGATTTTTTTTTTCGCCGTTACGATATTGGTCAGTCTTACTTTTTCTTATGGTAATTGTAAAATATTCGTTAAAAAATTGAATATCATCACATCTCAAATTAACTAGCTCGTTAAATCGTAAAAAAACCCATTAAATGCTAAAGATATCATGCATAAATCCCTCAATACAAGCAAATCTGTATTGTTAGAGTACTTTTCACAAAGCTCTTTCATCGATTCTAAAGAAATCGGTTCCTTGCGAGAAACAGGTTTTGACAATGTTCTTTTTGCGGATTCCAGCATTATCATCACAAATGCATTAGCCGTAGGATCAGGGAGATTTCTAAGAGAATAAGCCCACTTAATGCTATATAAAGAAGCACTTATAACAGAACTCGATACTTGCTTGTCAATAAGATCAGTCAAATACATAACCACATGAATAGGAGAAGCTGGAACCGCTAAGCCGCCCTTAGAAGATAAAAAAGATTTCCACTTATTAAAATAACTAAAATACTTTATATTTGTATTGTCACTTCTTGAATACACAAGTTGTCCCGACATCTTTCCCGCCAAATCTCCAAACTCGCTAACGCTAATCCCGCTGTCCTGACTCTCCGTCTCAATAGCCGTCTTGAGATTTAAACCTGCAGATATAAATGATACGTCACTCAATAAATCGTAATGCAATAAATCCAAAATTTAACGGTCTCCCATCAAATATACCGTTCCTTCCTCTGCCTCGTATGGTAATATGACCCGCTGGAAATAAAGTAAAATCATGCACAAAGTATGCTTTATCATTCCCTCCAGGAAAACACAACGGCCAAAAAGGAGCCGACTTCCAAATAGGTAGCAACACAGTTGCATTACACTTTTCGTGTTTTATCTTAAGAATACAATCACATGCCAATCGAGGCGGGGGAACAATCCAGTTGTTTTCGCCTTTCCACTCCAAACTAAATGCGTCTATAGCGGAAGTACCAGGGCACCAATATCTAGAATTAAATTTGGCGCATTTAGTATTGTAATTACATGCAAAACGATCACATGTATGTGGACCCCAAGTTGTTTCTAAATTTTCGAAAATATCATTTTCAATTGACCAATCGGCACTAACCGTGGACCTACTCAAACAAGCGGCTGGATCGTTGCTTTTTCGTGGAACCCAATTTGGTACCAATATTATACCATTACTTCTACATACATCATCAACATGTACTGCAATATCTTGCAGATATGGCTTTTTACTAACTGTTTTTAAAATATTTGTTACATTCCTGTTATCGGAGTTTAATTTTACTACAGATCCTTTTACTTGTTCCAAAGAACTATTAAGCACTCTGCGTACAGCTTCTAACTCCCTCCAGGTAGAACTGAGTCTTGTTTCAGACTCGGACCAACAACCCACAGCATCGCTTTTGTTGTGATTCTCTACATAACCTCCAAATCCAGCTCCACTGGCGTCACAATAGACGACGGTTTGCTCATTTTCACAAAACCAATCAACTTCCTCTAATTTCCCATAATTCAGCGAATGTATGTTACATTTCCAAAATAATATCTCATCAAAAGCCTTGCTTGTCACCAAGACAGGAGCGTCCCAACTCGCTCTGGACAATACGCACTGATAAAGAGACCTTGACCTTAAACGTACAATCGGCCCTATAGCGCTTTGCATCGAAATCAGCTGACCTATCAGTCTTGCAATTACATGTACATGAAACATATTTTCACTTTTAACAATTTTAGATGAAAGCTCATTTAATAAACAGACTGCGCTTTCTATACGCTCATCATTTACTCGCACAGTACCATCATGCATATGCCAAGTATACCCTAACCAATCTATGCACTGCCGAGGTTCCCAATGACATTTTTCATCAGCGATTAAGAACCCAAAATTCCGCAAATCTTCCCGTATGAACCTTGAAACGCGAGAAGCGTTTTCAAATGAATTTGAAGCTCCGAGACCGTCATCCAGAAATACAACTATTTTGTTACCCATCGACCTCCATTTTGTTACAAGAACTCTCAAAATCTTAGTTAAAATGAAACTCGCTGTAGAGATCCCAAATGGTTACACGTTGTAAACATAATACCCTTTTCCGTTTTCGGTTTCCCAGCAAAAACCTAGAAATTGTCTATGTTCTGGAAAAATCATTATATGATGATAAGCGGATCTAATATCAAATGAAAATAAATAGTCTCCTTTACAAAAGATTTGTATAGCAACTGATTGATCCTCGAAACAGACCTTGTATTTAAATAATTCTGGATTTATATAACGACAATCTAAAACAAGACTCGGTTTTCCGCTTTTTCCATAAGCCACAGTCAAAGGATTACCAACGACTGGAGGTTTGTTCACTTGAGGAATACAGCCCTTAGCCAATAAACTTTCAATTTCGCTCGACACAAATGAACAATTATCATTAGCAGATTTGTTATTTGGTAAAATAACAGACCGTGGTACTTCTCCAAAAGGCAACTTGTATCCATTATTCACAACATCTAATATGTACTCGCTTGCATTTGCGTTTTTCCAATACTCGTAACAAGAATTAAGCCTACCTACAGGCGTTTTTACTGATATTTTGCAATCGAATTGTACTTTTTTCTCAACCACACTACAATTAACATGGTTACTTATCTTGTTATCTTTCGAAACAACGGCTCCACCGCCTGGGACTACAGCCTTGCACTCTGCTCGCCAATGTCCTGTACGCCCACACCGGAAACACGTCCCGGGCCGTCTAGTCTGCGAAGCTGCCGCTGACTGATTCGATGCCGATGCTACATTGCCATCGCCTTTGACCGGAAGAACGTATGGAGAGAAACGACGTGCGCGGTTCCGATGCTCTTGGCGCAACTTCCGGTCTGCCTTCTGCTGGGCTCTGTAGATTTTCTTTTCGTCATCGGAGTCCTCTGCTAATGGAAGTGCTTCATACTCATTCATGCACTACTCTCCATCCGCTATCTGATGAGTCTGCTAATCTTATGAGCTTCTGCCTATGCAATAGAATGTCCGTACCTTCTGCAATCTTCTTATTCGCGGCTACCACAGACTCGGTGGGCTGCAACCTGACGGATTCTTGCAAAAATCCTTCTGCCTCTCTTAATTTGTTCAAAACTTGGTTGTTGATCTTGTACTGCTCCTCGTTACCCTTCTTACGAAACGTGTAATTCTCGTTCCTGGACAAATTCTCTTGAATAGAATTTAACTGGGCTTGCGACAACTGTTGATTTTCGCTCATTCGTAATTCCAAACTCTCAAATTTCCTTGAAATAATGTCCTCCAAATGAGAAAGAATGTCATTCTCTTGACTCGCCATGGCTGCACGACCACGTGTAAAACGAACTGTGTATTAAGAGAACACAATAAAACCTGTCCGCACTGACTGAAGACGCCTGGTAGAATGAACTCTACACAACATAATCATACGTTTGAGATCCTCGTGCAAGACTGACCAATCATTTTATTACTGTAAAACAGTATCGTTTCGCGTAAGACAAATATTTCACGCTATACTATCGAAACGCGTGAAATAAAAAATAAATTGCGATTAAAAACGTGTATAATTAACTTTCAACGCGATCATGAGTGTAAAGAAAGCGAATTATTTTGAACCTGCCATTTGTAAACGTTGTAGCGACTATGGTATATAAACAGCATAATAGCCGTATAACATCTGTGAAACTCGCTCTTATGCGTGTTTCTCATTTTGCATATTTAATAAACGTTTCAAACAGAAATTACAGAGTCGCATCAGTACACATACTATGTTTGATAATTCATTCGTTTGCTGGATATTGTTTGCTGTTTTAAACACATATTAGGTCATATCGCGGAGATTTAGTTAACCTTACCATGTGTTCATGGGCGAACTCACGTATTCAAGTGCTCTTACGACTATGTGCTCAAACATACTATCGGGAATCATAATGAAATTATAGTTAACGAACAAACATGCCTAAGCTTATTGAATTAGAGAAAAAATAATAATCAAAAGAGAACAATTATATGTTCATGCACATGGGCATGTGAAATCACGTCCGTACACATAGCATAATTAACTTAGGAAAGGAAATAACGAAATATGAAGTTTGGTATGATAAACATGTGAAATTAAAGAGCATGGTGTTATTAAAGAGCATGCCAAGTTTGCAATTCATATGCTGAAACGTAATGTTATAACCCACAAACGGTTTACTGTAACAGAACGTTTTTTTAAAGATAAGTGATACAGAAAATACACGTCGAATATCTTTCTAAAGATATTTCTTGTAATATTTGATCGAGAATGTACCCCGCCTTCCAGTTTCGCTTAATGGATCAAGTTCCCCACGGGTACTACTCTCCCGTACCCCCAATTTTGTTTTCGTACCCTACATTTTTCGTACTCAATTTATTTCGTACCCAAATTTTTGCTCGTACCCAAATTTATGTTCGTACCCAATTCTATTTCCTACCCAATTTGTTCCATAACCAGTTGTTATTTCGTTGGTACACGCTTCGTGATACTTACTGAAATTATGTGTCAACTACACAACACTATTTATATTTAAAGCACTGCTGAAAACGAATCCGTTCTTTGTTTAAATAAGATGAATCAGTATTGAAATCGATTAAAAGTAAATTCGAACCTCACACGTTGTCAAAATAGATAAAACATATGTACGCAATATCAAAGGAAATTTTATTTATTTAAATATTATTATGGATGTATAATACAATGACATTGAACGATTATTTATAGTGAAATTAAATATGTTGACGAAACATACCTTTAAACAATGTCATAGTGGTGTAGTGGATGAGGTGTCCGCCTAGCGATCGGGAGTTCATGGGTTCGCTACCTACTCGGGGAGCGTTCTCATTATCTCCCCCATAGACACCAAGTACTGGTTCTTCCACAGGAAAAGGACTCGACAGTGTCCATATCTGCCTCTAATAGGCTTTCCTGTAATAGTCAGCAAATGACTGTAGGAAGTACGAAGTAGAAGAAGTAGAAGAGTGGATAGTGTACATTTATTTATCTGAAATAAGTTTGTTATACGCAATTACGTTTTTACTGTTCAATTAATGCTATACGTGTAGTAAATAATTTTTAGTTTTACCAAAACGCGTCCGTGGATTTTCTTCGTTTTTCAAGATAATCTTTCGTAATACGACGGTCCGTAAACCTACTCGCACTTTACTAGGTAAGCTGGCTTTTGTGTACTTAGTTCATACTATGATGCCAGTAACTGACCACTGTACTACTAGAGTCAGAGGTAGGGGAAGAGTGGGCCGTATAAAACTAAGACCTTTAAGTACGACCTCGGCCTAGTAGGTAGCTGCAAGGGAATTTGTACAAGACACACCGACTTAGACAAATATATATCCGTCAATGTTTAGTCATGTTATGAAGTTGACAAGCAATATTTTGACAGCTATATCCTGTATGTTGAAGGCAAATATCTCAGACGTATATAAATAACAATGAAAAGTTTCTTGCTTATGCGCACTTTATGGTGATAGCGTATTCAAGTTTCAAATCAACCAGAATAAAGCGCTGTAAATAAAAAAAAGTTCGCACATAAATGTTTTATATATATATATATATATATATATATATATATATATATATATATATATATATATATATATATATATATATATATATATATATATATATATATGTTTATATTAATGTTCTACTGATGAAGGCTATGGCCGAAACATGTTTGGTACTAAAGACATTTTAATAAACAAAAGTGACGCGTTTGTACGATTTCTTTTATATATATTTTCACCTAAACATGAAACATTATTTACGTGGATAAACTAACATATTTTCTCAAATACACCTCCTACCTGCGTTGTGTAATTAATTTAATATATTTTCAAGTGTTGGAGAGGGAAATTCCTGCTTATTATTGAAAACAGTATTTCCTGAGCTCGATTTTTAGCGAAGTATAAAAAAAACAGAACTCATATCACCTATCCATTATCATAGATAACATAACTTTTAAAATGAATACCGACAAAAGTAGGCTCTATTCATGATCAAAACGCTTGCAGAATATACAGAAACTGTTGGTGGAAAAAGAAACAAAACAAAAACCGCATATTAATTTTCATCACATTCGGATCATATGTCTATATTATCCACGGTAATGTAAACCGGCGATATAAAATGTTCTAACATTAAGGCCAAAAATAACGTGACAAATCATTCCCATATAGAGGCATGCTATATATTACGTTTCATCCAATTTAAATCATAATTGTTCGAGATCGTGTGTGAAAAGCCTATTACTATTTTTGAGGCAATAAATCTCTAAAAGCTCACGACGAACGAACTGACCATATACAAATGTTCACCATATGAGGATATAGCATACACAGTTTTATCAAACATTACATGAATATTTCGAATTCTGTTTATATACATGACTATATTGACACCATTTTAAATGTCACTAATTGATTTTGAATCCATAAACATGTCAGTGTTAATAAAATGTGTATTGCATAATCACGTAATATACTGCATGATGAATTTTAACTCAGTAAAAACTAATCTTAGTAATGAAAATCTGTTGAAAACATACACATGCTTGGCACAAACATGTTCACTGCCTTACATGTGTCTGTATTTTTTTTTTGCTTTAACATTATTTGGATATTTTTTATTTTATTTTTATCAATATCAAAAATAATTTATATTTATACGTATGCGTCTATTAAATTCAGGTTTTGCATACGGCGATGGAATTTTATATGTTGAAGTAGCAAGTGGCACAAACGTATGTTTGAGATGATTTGAATAGAGACATAAATGTTTGAGACATTGTATTAGATGTCGTCTGATGCATATCCTTGTCAATATCTGAATTGCGCAATTTGAATCCAGTTCGCCGTATTTTTCAAATTGTATGCTGGTAAGACCCCGCGGTTTGTACCTTTTGAAATTTCAGGACCCTTAACTTCACATAGATAATCAATATTATGTTATACAACTCGCGTTATGTACAAACAAAAAAGGTACTAGCTAGACTTGCGAGCTCGTGTTTGTTGCAAAATATATATTCACACATATCGCCAGTTACGGGGTCTCTGATTTAGAAATAGGTCCCCACTTTAAATACATGTATCTCCATAATCTTTTTTATCTGATATTAACACGCATTAAGGTATTAAGAGTTGCCTTATATAGTATTAAATATATATATATAAATACGTTATTTATTTAATGTCTAATACAAGGAAATATATAGCAACATTAATTGCGAGGTGTACAAAATTTCAATTTCAGACGTGATTGTGGTTTTTCGATATAAAACCTTATTGTGACATTTGATTGCATTACCTCCCCTACACCCCCCTCATAGTAATTAAAGTTGCCTAGAACGCGGGGTTGTATACTGACCCCGTTTTTAATATTGACCACTTAACTATAGTCTGAAACCTACCGAGACTGCGTAACTGGCACTATATATATATATATATATATATATATATATATATATATATATATATATATATATATATATATATATATATATATATATATATATATATATTTATATAAACAAAAACGCTGTATTATTTTTTGCCGAAGCTTTCGACCTCACGGTCTTCATCAGTGGCCATTTTTTATTTTCAGATCTGAGAATATGGAGTTTCAATATGCAGCTGTCTTCGTCTACAAGTAAAAACGCTACTCTTGAGTCATATATTTATATAACCAAACGAATAAACATTGATTTTGCAGTATTTACAAAGAAACTCTGTTTACCCCTACCCTTGGCCGCGGGATTGATATAAGATCAAAGGCCTCAAACAACAAGTATCAGACATTTTTAAGGTTACCAAAACAGAAAGAGCACAGTCGACTCTATCTCTACACTTAATTCGCGGAATTTTATAAGTATACTTTGAGCGAAATAACACCGTATCTTTGTGTACTGTTTAACAAAATTCTCGATTCAAGTAATTTTCCAGAATCGTGGGGAACCAGCATTATATGCCCTATCTTTAAATCGGGAACAACTAATGACCCTGGAAATTACAGGGGCATTTCCGTTACTAATACTATGTACAAAGTATTTTCTGATATAATTAATACACGTTTATACTCTTGGGCCGAGAACAATAATAAAATCGACGAATCGCAAGCTGGCTTCCGACATGGGTACTCCACGGTTGATAACATTTTTTGCCTCCAAGCTATGATACAAAAGTACCTATCTAAAAAGAAAGGCAGATTCTATTGTCTTAACGTTGATTTTAAGAAAGCTTTTGACTCTATCAACCATTTTAAATTGTTTAAATGTCTTGAAAGGAAAGGCTTACATGGGAAATTTATGAATATTCTAAAAGCTATGTATACAAGCTTAAAATCATGTGTAAAATTGCAAAGGAAATCTATATGCTCAAACGATAAAAACACACAATCAGCTGAGCACGCTATTACCGATAGGTTCTCTTGTAACATCGGCACCAGACAAGGAGACAAAACAAGTTCGACAATATTTACCCTCTTTATTGACGAGTTATCTTCCTTTCTGCGTGAAAACTGTGGATCGGGTATTTTTGTTACAAATCAAATCCCCGACATTATTTGTTTAATGTTCGCTGATGATATCGCAAGTTGCGCGGAAACAAAACAAAAATTACAAGAGCAAATCAATTTAATATAAATTTTCTGTCAAAACTCAGGGATGGAAGTTAATCTAAATAAAACTGAGATAACTGTATTTCGTAACGGTGGATTATTAAAAGACACCGAACGTTGGTATTTTCGAGGTAAAGAAATAAACACAACGCCAGTATACAAGTATATGGGTCTAATTTTTACCCCTTCATTATCATGGAAACTGGCACTTGATAAGCTAGCTGCCCAAGCACAAAAGGCTATATTTTCAATAAATAACTTTCAAAAACCATTTGGCTACTTCCAACCTTTCGAAATGTTTAAAATCTTTGATTCCATGATCAAACCTGTTCTTTGTTATGGATCTCAAGTATGGGGATATGAATACGTACAAGCAATCGAAACAGTTCACAACACTTTTTGTAAAAAAATCTTTAAGCTAAATAAAAACACAAATAATTGTATTGTATTGGGAGAATGTGGTAGACATCCATTGTGTGTAAATTATTTTACTAACTGCATTAGTTATGGGTGCAACCTTCTACAAATGCCCACGCATCGTTATCCGAGAAATTGTTATTTATTGTTAAAATCACTAGATGACGCTGGACGAATCTGCTGGGCATCGAAAATAAGAAATTTATTGTTTACATACGGATTTGGTTATGCTTGGATAAGTCAAGACGTTGGTGATAAAAAACATATTTATATCATCATTTAAACAACGCGTTTTCGATTGCTGCACGCAAAAATGGCATGACGACGTTTCAAACTCGAGTCGTTGTCACCATTATAAACATTACAAAAGCCTACTTAACACAGAAAAATACTTATCAATTGACTTAACACAAAAATATAAAATTGCTCTTTCGAAATTCCGTGCCTCAAACCACAGATTACAAATCGAACTGGGGAGACACACCAATATACAAAAAGAGAACAGAATATGTACTACTTGTTCTATAAACGAAGTTCAGTATCTAGATTGCGAATACCATGCTTTCTTCAAGTGTAACAAATACAACGAAAAAAGAATAAATCATCTTTACAGCTGGTATTCTTCAGGCGATTCACTGCTAGATTTTTATACCTTAATGAGCTCTAATGATGAAGCTGTTTTAAAAAAGTTATGTATGTATGTATATCGCCTACTGAAAAATATCAATAACTAATCAAATACTTTCAATATATTAACACCGTATCTATTCTGTTTGTGTTGTTGTTTTTGTTGTTGTTGTTTTTTTATGTGTGTGCTTGAATTTAGAAATTGTCTTATCACAACAATGTAAACATCTTAAAATATGAATAACTTAACCACGTGCTTTATACAATTACACAATCCATATACATATTTATAAACATGTTCTAGACACGACTCTGTTAGGATTTTATAGCCAATTATAATGTATCACTATGTATTTTGGGCCAGAGGCCTTTGTTTACACAATAAAATTGACTTGACTTGACTTGACTTAAAAGTAAAATCAACACGGTTTTTTTCTCTTATTAAAAATTATATTGCATTTTTATTGGTTATGCTTAATGTAATGACAGTATACATCGGAGAAGTTAATTACAGAACAAATACACTCAAAAATTGTTTCCGCATTCAAAGCCATTCATTCATCAGTGAAATCAGCCGTCAGACTAGTTAAACAATCAAACATCCGAATACATCAATTCATCCTCTTGTGTAAAACAATTTGACCCTTGCTAATGCATCGTGTTGATGAATTTTGTTAATGACATTACTGAGACTATTTACTCTAATATTATTGGTGGAATTATAACGATCAACGACATAAAATTCTTATTATTATCTAATGCCGATGATCAAGTCCTATTTTCAACTTCGCCCACGTCAACACAATTTATGTTAAATGACATCGAAAAGTCTTCTTTACATTGTTAATTTAAAAAAGCGATGATATTTCATTAATATTTTGGCATTGGCTATTATTTTACAAACACACTACATTAATGAATCCATTAAATTATCACTTCAAAATATAATCAGATAAAATAAGTGCGAATGGATAGGTTTAAATACCTTATTTTGTGGAACAACTGAATTGTTTGGGAAATTCTATAGAAAATAGACGAAAACTAACATTTTACAAAGTGTGATTCGTTTAATATACGTATTAAAATTGTAAATGATGAAACATTTCGGGATAATGCTATATGATTTCATACTTTTTATATTGGTGTCCCCCATAAGGAACGGGGCGATATTTACATAGAGAATACTAGGTTAGCGTTGAATACAGAGAAGTTTATGTTGCGAGGCTTAGAACGCCGGGAGCGCGAGCCTTGGCGAGCGCTTTCGGTGTTCGAGCCGAGCAACATAAACTTCTCTGTATTCAACGCTAATCCTAGTATTCTATTTATCCCATCGAAGTTTTACTAAACAAGATAAATAATAAACAAACGTGGCATGTTTGGAAACTTCAAAAACAATGAAACACAGCGAACGATTGTTTGTTTTTGTTTGTTATGAACTGCTAACACCTGTAAAATTCAAAAAAATAGTTCGAGAATTATGTAAAGAAATAAACGATAATAGAAATATCAACAATATTTATTGTTTACGAATATTTCAAATAATTTAATACCTTTAACAAAAAAACTTGCTATAACAAAACACTTCAAAATTAACAAAATGAAATATACTAGTAATACATATGCGTAGTGATATTGAACATTTCTAATTATAGAGCAATGCGCAACACGCGTGTAACATATGCGGTCATGACCTTTACTGGTCACATTTTCAAAAAAATGGAGGAATCAAGATGAATAAAAATGTGATGCTTTGCACTGTTTCGTTCATTGTGGATTTATTTATGTGTATTGTCGTGTTCGTTGCGAGTAAAGTAGTTGTGAACATGGAAGTTGGCAATGTGAAATGTTGCTCCGGAAAATTGTGATTGAAGCGAGCTAGCAAATTGCTGTTGGAAGCTGATCGGGTTGTGGTGTGTTTTGACATTTTGCATCTCGGGGCAGTTGGACGTTTGAGGGAAGGAATCACAACTGTCTGTGGTAGAGGTAGCAGTATGGGCTATACGAGATGTAGAGGCGGTAGAGCTGCTGATGTTATTTGCACGTGGAGTGTGACAGGCAAGTATGTTTGAGCATTTTTTTTGTTGCTCTTCACTGACACAAGAATAATTAATAATCGACTGCACATTTTTATGCCCAGTTATTGCCATAATATCCGTTGGTGGGACATTGTGCTCCCTCAGTTTTTGAACTAGATGTTTCCGGGTAGAGTGGTTTGTTAATCGTTTGTTCCCTTGTAATCCAGCATCATTTGCCATTGTTTTCAACATTTTTCCCATTTTGTTCATCCCAACCCTTTGTCTGATAAACCAAGTAACCTCTCCCTCACCACTAGTCCCGGAAGCATCTTTTCCAAAAACTGTGTTCGGTGCCAAAAAGAAAGGGTCTTCGGGTCCCGAAAAACCAGTGGGCCGCTTCTGCGAATACAGTTTATAAATTTCAACAGGGTTTCTCAAATCATTTTTTCCAGTTGAAAACATCTTAGGTGTCACTCTTCGCACATCTGCCACATTTTCACCCGTTCTGGTTTTTGTCTGCCGTTCGTTATAGTCCAAATATTCTGTTCCATCAACAGCAGCTTTCAATGTAATGTCACCCCATCTGTATAATTTGCAATTAATTGTGTTAAAAATTAACATCAGTTTGCAATTTTGCAAAAAAAAGACCCTAACATCTCAATATGGTAGGTTTGGTGTCAATGGGGAAAAACTAGAATAGTTTAAGTACTAAAATTTGATTTTAGTTGTGAAAAACAAATTATTTTGGCCATTATTGCGTTTATAAATAGTAAATTCATTTTTTTAAACATATTTCTTGTTTATAAATGGCGGGTAAATTAAGGAAAATGTAAGTGTTGCAAACAAATGCATGGCATATTTGTGCTTGAAACGTTATCAAAACAAATCAACACCTGGTTTATAATGTTAATAACTATTTTATTTATGGCTATTTAAATGATTTTTCCATTTTTCAGATTGTGGACAACTTCAACTTTATTACCTCAGATTGTACTGCTCTTTAGTGCCTCTTAGGCCAAAGTGCAGACAGTTGTTGAGCCAAAGAGTGTTCACCAGCGCTGTTGG
Organism: Dreissena polymorpha; assembly: GCF_020536995.1. Lineage (NCBI taxonomy): Eukaryota > Metazoa > Mollusca > Bivalvia > Myida > Dreissenidae > Dreissena > Dreissena polymorpha. Next base: position 56,444,842 of record NC_068363.1, on the reverse strand, counting down.
GCTGTGAGATCCAAGGACACCTTTCTGCCACATGACTTCAAGCTCTCCATCGGTTAGTGGTGCTGCTTCACATGGCCTGTTCCCTTTACCCTTATGTAAAAAGTTTTATTGTTTGTTTCTTCTTTTTTTAAAGGTCAACAACAGTAAAACAGCTCTTTGTTTATTTTGAAAAAATATTTGTATTTTTTCATACCCGCACGCTAATCTTAATTTTTGGGAATTTTTCATCTGGGAATTGGGAAAATTAATCTTTTTTATTTCGAAGGTACCTTTTATGGTTGCCTAATTAAAGAAGAAAAAACATAGGTAAAATACAATGAATGTTAACACATCTTAAGGGGGCTTTGTTTGAATAAATTGACACATGAATACAGAAAAATAACATACACATTTTGTTTTGATTTATTTAATTGTACATTATGTGCTACATTTAATGTACCCATCATCAACTGCTGCATTTTTATTATAACATAAACAATGATCATAATTGTCACAGTTGTTTATTATTAGTTATTTAATATTTTCTCGCTCAAGGCTTAAAAAACAATAAAATCAGATGGGTAAGGGTATATTACTTTTTTACTTGGACTACAGTACTGTAATGCTTATTGGAAAAAATCCTGGAAGTTTGAGTGTGGGTACCCACAATTTTTTGTCTGAACATTTATGGCATTATGGATTACCTGTTTCTTTAAGCTTTTTTTCTTGGCATTATAGGTCTGTCTAGTCAGAGAAAATTGGGGCCCACTGCCAGCCATTATCGAGTATGGAAAACGATGCCTCTTCAGTTTTCTGTCAAGACTGCCAAGGATGCCTCGAATACTAGTGGGCTCATACTCGGTGCTATTGGATTTTTGAAGTGATAATATGAAGGTGGAAATGTAGTCGTCAAGAACATCAACTTCAATATGGTGCATTTCTCTGTATTCGCCACGCGATGCAAGGAAACGTTTGAACTTGTTGGTGTCGTTCAAAGTTTTTTTGGCCGTGTTTTTATTTTCTTCATTTTTGATGAATTGTTGAACATCAGAAACATTTATGTCTTTAAATTCATTTTGAACCAAGGGACTTTCAAGACTGGAATTTGGAGTTTCATTTGTTTCAAAACTTTGATCATTAATTAAAGGTTGGCCAACTGCTAAGTTATTGAGCATGGGATCTGCACAAGGTGTAAACTCATCAACAATTTCAGCTGCATCAAAACCAAATTCGTTTTTAAACTGTTCATAAGTCATTTCAACTGGTTTAACTTGTTCTTCACTTAAATCATCCCAAACAATATTGAAACCATATGTGTTTTCAGACATTTTACTTACAAATCCTGTTTATTTCAATGTGTATCCTTATTTATTTATTTTTCAATAAATTTTGTAGCAGACAACTTTTTACTACAAACTGAGCAGGGCCGTACAAAATGTATTTTTTTATATAAATAAAATATAACATAACAAAATTCGTGTAATTTTATATTTTATTTCAACATTTCTTTTGATGAATATGTCATATATATTTTTTTCTGCAAAATATGCACATTTTCTTCGAATGGATGACCTTAAAAGTCGATCGATGAATCAAACAATATCGACCTAATTTTAGCGCATATCGCATGACGTCATTTGAAAAGTAGTCCGTGCACGCGACAGGTATATTCCACAGTGTTGAAGACAGACAAGTATATCCCACAACGTGTTATACCGTCAATGTCGCGGTGAAAATGGGATAAAAGTATAACATTCATTGTGTGCAAATGACGTAAACTTCGACTGAAAGCGTGTAAATATATTGTTATCATCGATTAAAATCAAAAATTATTTTAAATTAACAGTCTGTCTATGGCTACTTTATAAATAGACAGCGACCTGTGCTCTATTTGTCTGTTTATTCATATTCACAATTATGATAAACAAGGCCGTTGACGTAAAGTAGGTAGCACACGTTCTCCAAAAAAAAATTAATCTCATCCGACTGAAAACATAGTGTTGCTGTGTCACCTCGTTAATTTGCAGTTTCTTACTCTTGTGCATAACCAGTTTTGCTTTGAAAATATTTTTACCAATGTCAGATTCATTAGGAAAAAGTATTAAATGTTACGTCAATATGTTACCGTCGTATTATACGTAAAACTGAGAGTGATCAAGCTTAAAATATAAAATAACGACATCATTATTGCCACAAAGTATTATTAGCAATTAAAATATCGATATAATGTGGTAAATAGACATTGTGAAAACTATTCTGATTACTTAATATAGCAGTTGGCTTGTGGGAAGGGGAGATAATCTCCCCGATCTTGTTTTCTCTTTCCGTAGAAGATCTAGAGATGTATTTGCAAAATAGAAATAGCAAAGGTATATAAATACCGGATAATATTTTTTATGTATTTTATTCTTTTGTAATTCGCAGATGACATGGTTGTTATTGGTGAAACCCCAGAAGATTCACAATTATTAATAGATTATTTGCAAAACTACTGTTAAACATGGGGATTAGAAGTGAACACTGTGAAGACAAAAGGTGTAGAATTTCGCAAACGAGGTGGTTTAAAACGTAATGAAAAATGGATATATGCTGATGAATACTTGGATGTTGTAAATGACTTTAACTATTTAGGTGTTAAATTGAACTACACTGGTAATTTTAATCTTAATTATCAGACCGTATATGGAACAGGTTTAAAAGCATTGACTAATTTATTGTCAAATCTGAAAAAAAAGTAAACCAAAAGTAGCACTGCAGCTATTTGATGCTTTTGTTTCTCCTTTTATAACGCATGGGTGTGAAATATGGGGGTTTACAAAATCATCACGGTTAGAAAAGCTGCATCTGAAATTTTGCAAAGCTACGCTTGGTGTTAGACAATCTACAGCTAATGTAGCTGTATACGGTGAACTGGGTCGATACCCATTGCATATAAACCGATACGTACGTATTATAAAATATTGGTTAAAATTAAAGGATAGTGATAACATTATTACCAAGTCAGTTGTAGAAGATGCTATGTTTGATGATAGTAGTAATAAAACAAATTGGTTAAGTAAAGTTAGGAACCTTCTTACACGATATGGTTTTTACTATGTTTGATGCAGTGACATAATTATAAATGCCAACCAGTTTATTTGTACATTTCGGCAAAGGCTTATTGATGAATATTTGCAACAATGGCATGAAAATGTTACAGATAGTGGGGTTTTTACTTTGTATAAAACACTTAACCTGTCACATGCATTTGAATCTTATCTAGATCTTTTTGTGTCGAGAGATCTCAGAGTTGTATTTACGTAATTGCGTACATGTTCCCATAACTCGAGAATACACACTGGTAGATACAAACAATTAGATAGGCAATTACGTTTTTGTCAAATCTGTTCTACCAATGAGATCAAGGACGAATTTCATTTAAAAGTACAGCATATGCACATTTAAGACCAATTTATATAAAACGTTATTATAGAAATAGACCTAGTATGTTCAAGTTGATATAACTGTTTAATACAAATAACACATCTGAATTGTTTATGTGAAGTTAAAATATATCTGAAGCTTTTAAAATTCGCAACGTAGCATTGATAAATTTATAACACCGGTAATTGTATACAAGACAACAGACTAGGCATTGATAGAATACATTATAATAATGTATTTATTTGATTATGTTTTTTTTTGATAAAGCATTAGATTATTAGATCAGATCTAATAATCTTATATTTTGATATAAGATAAGATTTTATAAGATAAGATTTTTATTTGATTAATATATATTTTGTTCCAACAATACACATTATTATCAAAGTACCAAATAAGGAAGAATATAGATTGTATATAAGTTCATCCTGTTTAATAGATGTGATAACTAATGACCAATACTTTATTGTATAATCCTGTTACATTGATTAGTATATGTATGCATTTATATAACACAAAAAACTGTAAAGTTTACGCGAATAAAATATGTTCTGTTCTGGTCAACACAAACACTTTATTACCCGTTTGTCTCCAAAATAATCACACATTTTATTGTTCTTTATCGTCGATCTTTTGTTTCCCTTGCGGCTGAGACTCCCCACTTCACTTCATATCTAAAATAAGACATTTGTGTTAGCCAATGTAAAGGAGCGTCACATACTAACAGTTCTCTTCCTATATACGAGAAGACATATCGATCACAAACATCGGGTCAAAAATGCATATTCAACAGCAAACGAATTCCAATATTCAAATTCCAATATTCAATTGTCATTTAATTTGAATTCAAAGTGAACACTTAATAAGAGTTTAGAACAGTTGGTTATCAAGGCAAATATAACTCTCAAATTTCGGATCGAATTTAACAAAACATAACAATTAATTTAACATTCATATGGTTAAAGGTCAAACTTTACGCCGTACTTGTAACTGACACTCGAAAATGTCAACCTAAAACATGTTAATTCAGTAAGTTATTTTACGTTTTGATTTCCGTAATATTATCGAAAGTTTACATTGAAAAACTAGTGAAGAAAAAAATTATCAAAAGTAATCTAGGTGTGGTATCGATGTAATAATGCTCATTAACGGCAATTAATATGACAATTCAAGTTTCATAAATTAATGTAAAATAAAGTTCGAATAAAATCCAATTTCCATTAACTCTATAAAAACGGCTTCGAATGCTTATTTTGATTTGATACATTTTGAGCCACCACATAACTTTGGTTTTGGATACGTGGAGGTTATGGGGATTGAGGCCTGTTAAATGTGTCCTAGGTTGCTACAAAACGTTAAAATGCATTGTGACAGTCGAAATGCGAGTTTCAGTAATTGCATTCAGGTATGAATATATCAACATCTTCGTAAACCTTCCTCTTGTAAGTGCTCGGTGCTCCTCAAAATATACCTAATAAAATTAATTTGAAAAGAAAAGATTATACTGGTGCTTATTGACATAAGCAAGAAGATATGAGTGGTGTGTCCCAGTCGGCATATACGAACACAAAAGTAAGGGACTGTACTATCCGCATTTACTTTGTCAAGTGTTTTTTTTATTGTAAAACATTCTATTGTTGCATTAACTATGTTCTTTCAAGTGTTATGTAATGAGCGTATAATTCATCATTGCATACCTTCTATGATAAATAAATGTTTTGCACATGCGTCTACACATTTTAATGTAATATAGATTTGAACATGTTATTTGACCAGTACCGTAGAGCGGAGGACATTTGAATTAATTCAATTTTTTAGACCCTTCTATATAACTGATATTCGAACACACATTAGAACTCCAAATCGTTAATTCGATTTCTTGAACTCACTCGCATCTATGTTAATAGTAAAATCATTTTAAGTATTAACGAAGAAACAATATATTTTAAATTAATATGGTTTTAGGGTCTAAATTTTACGCCGTACTTGTAACTAACACTTGAAAATGTCGGCCTTAGACCCGTTAACTCAGTTAGTTATTTAACGTTATGATTGCCTTAATATTGTCGAAATGTTACATTGATTTTTTTTTAACTTATCACAAGTACTGAAGGTGTGTAATCGATGCTTAAAAGCTTATTAATGGCGATTCAATATTCAAATTTCATTAACGTCCATTAAAAAACAGTTTTGAAAACTTGTTTTTGTTTTATATATGATGGGCCAACACGTAGCTATGGTTTTGGACACAAGTACTGTATGGGAATCGAGGCCTGTTAAACGTATCAAAGGTTGCTACATAATGTTGAAATGGATTGTGATAGTCAAATGGCGAGTTTCATTAATTTCTTTAAGGTACCATTGTATGTAGCATCATAAAATTAGTGTATTTTTCACCCTTCTGTGAAACTGATCTCATGATGTATTAGTAAATTAATTGATTTTTTAAAGCCTAATCCATACCTTAACCATTTAGTAATTTCCAAATGACGTGATTTTTACAGTAAAACTTTTTAAGTGCAGTTTTAGATGTTACGAATGTATGAAAATTGCATAACATTATGACATTTTTATTTGATGGCACGAGTTATTCACCAAATATACTATTAACAAATGTGTATTTTTGTTTAATTATGCCGCTTAATTTTTTTTAACAACAAAAACATGAATAGTAGCCGACTGTAATATTATATAGCTATTACTGACCGTATAAACAGACTTTCAGCGTACAGAGAGCGTTTCCTTGCACGCATGTACAGTGGTTACAATCGTCCTTGAATCTTTCACCATCTTCGTAAACCTTCCCCTTGTAATTGCACGGTGTTCCTTTTAATATACCAAATTAAAATTATTAAGTAAGAAAATAAGATTGTATAGGTGCATATGGACATAAACAATAACATTTTAGTAGTGTGTCCCGGTCGGCGAATACGAAAAAACTAAAGTAAGGAACTGTACTGACCGCATGTACTTTTTCAAGTGTTTTTGTATTTTTTTTATCGGTTATTGCATGAACATATTTATATGGCTTTGGGGGGCAGCATACAACAGCAGGTGTAATTTGACAAGTAAAGTAGAGCGGAGTACATTTTAATTAATTTAAATTTCTAGACACTTCTATTTCACCAATAAGACAAATTAGAAATCCAAAACGTTAAATTGATATCTTAAACTCACTCGAATTTGTGTTAATAATTTAATCCTTTAATTCCCTTATAAGACGACAAACTATTATTTGCATTCAAATGGTTATAGGGTTACAATTTTACCCCGTACGTGTGCCTTACGATTGCTAATGTCGACCTTTAACCCGTTATCTAAGCTCGTTATTTCACGTTATGATTGCCTTAATATTGTTCAAATATTACATTGAAAAAAAGTATTAAAAAATCTTCAATGTAATCTAGGTGTGTTATCAATGTGATAACGCTCATTAGCGGCTATTTATATAGCAATTCACATTAATTCATTTATTAGTTTAAGGTTAGAATAACATCCAATTTCCATCAACTTCCATTACAAAACGGTTTCGAAAACTTGTTTTAGTTTGATATTTGATGAACCAACACGTAACTATGGTTTTGGACACTAGTACTTTTTGAGAAGCGAGGCAGTTTACATGTAAATACATCAACGGTTGCTTCATATCATTCAAATGTATTGTAAAAGTTAAAATGCGAGTTTCAGTAATTTCATAAAGGTACCATTTTATGTAGCATCATAAAATTAGTACATGTTTGGACTCTTCTATTGAATTGATCTCATTATGAATTAGTAATAATTGCATTTTAAATTATAAATCCATACCTTTGCCATTAAAGAATTCCAAAATCAGGTGATATACAGTAAAACTAAAAATTTGCATTTTAGATGTTCTGAATTAATTCAAATGGCATAAAAGTATGACATTTTATTTGATAGCACAAATGAACTATTAACAAATGTGTGTTTTTATTCAAAGTGTTGCTTTTAAAATAGTTTAACAACAATAACTTGAAAAGCCGTGAACTTTTATATTATATAGCTATTACTTACTGTCACCACAGGCTTTCCTGGTACAGCCAACGTTTCCATGCATGCATTTACAGATGTTACAATCGTCCATGAAGCTTACACCATCTTCGTAAACCGTCCCATTGTAAGTGCACGGTGTTTCTTTTAATAGACATAATATAAATTATTTAGTAAGAAAATAAGATTATACTGGTGCTCATTGAAATAAACAAGAACATTTTAGTCGTGTCCCAGTCGGCGTATACGAAAACAAACGTAAGGAACTGAACTATCCGCAATTACTTTGTCAAGTGTTTTAAAAGCAAACATTCGATTTTTGCACAAACTATGTTCTTCAAGTGAAATTGTGTGAGTGTATACATTAGCAATGATAATTTTTCTAGGGTAAATGAATGTGTCACAAATGCGTGTACGAACTTAAATGTAATAAAGCACTGAACGTACTTATGGATCATATGGGGCAGGATGCACCAGCAGGTGTACTTTGACCAGTATATTAGAGCGGAGGACATTTGACTGTTTTCAAATACTTAGACCCATCTATCAAACTGATATTCAACGACACACAATAACTCAAAAACGTTAAATTGATATCTTAAACTCACTCGAATTGATTTAATATTATAACTTTTCAAGTCCGTTGTAAGAAGACACACTATAATTTGCATTCATATTGTTTGAGGGTTTAAATTTAACATCGCACTTGTGACTTACGCTTTGTAACGTCGGTCTTTAACCAGTTATCTTGGCTTGTTATTTAACGTTCATATTGCCTTGATTTTGTCGAAATATTACATTGAAAAAAAAGTATTAAACAATCTTCAATGTCATCTATATGTTGTATCAATGAATATTTTTCTATATGATGAGCGAACACGTAACTATGGTTTTGGACACTATTACTTTTGGGGAAGCGAGACAGGTTAAATACATCAAAGATTGCTTCATATCATTCAAATGTATTGTGAAAGTCAAAATGCAAGTTTCGGTAATTTCATTAAGGTACCATTGTGTGTAGCACCATAAAAGTAGTACATGTTTGGACCCTTCTATAGAATTGATCTCATGATGTGTTAGTACTAATTACATTTTAAAGTTTAAATCCATACCGTTGCCATTAAGGAATTCCCTAATAACGTGATATATATAGTAAAATTAGTAAGTGAAGTTTTGGATGTTATGAATGAATTAAAATGGCATTAAATGATGACATTTAATATGATGGCACGTGTTATTTGCCAAATGAACTATAAACAAATGTGTGTTTTTTATATTAAAGTTTTGCTTTTAAAATAGTTAAACAACAATAACGTGAATAGTAGTGAACTTTTATATTATATAGCCGTTACTTACTGTCACCACAGGCTTTCCTGGTACAGCCAAAATTTCCATGCATGCATTTACAGGTGTTACAATCGTCCATGAAGCTTTCACCATCTTCGTAAACCGTCCCATTGTAAGGGCACGATGTTCCTTTTAATAGACATAATATAAATTATTTAGTAAGAAAATAAGATTTTACTGATTCTTATAAACAGAAAACAGAACATGTTAGTAGTGTATCGCAGTCGGCGTGTACAAAAACAAACAAAAGAGTCTGTACCATCCGCAATTACTTTGTCAAGTGTTTTTAAAAGCAAACATTCGATTATTGCACAAACAATGTTCTTCAAGTGAAATTGTGTTAGTGTATAAATTAGCAATGATCATTTTCGAGGGTAAATGAATGTGTCACAAATGCGTGTACGAACTTAAATGTAATATAGAACTGAACGTACTTATGGATCACGTGTTGTTCCTTTTAATAGACATAATTCCATTATTTAGTAAGAAAATAAGATATTACTGGTGCTTATTGAAATAAACAAGAACATTTTAGTAGTGTGTCCAAGTCGGCGTATACGATAACAAACGTAAGGAACTGTACTTTCCGCAATTATGTTATCAAGTGTTTTTAAAAGCAAAACATTTGATTATTGCACAAACTATGTTCTTCAAGTGTAATTGTGTGAGTGTATAAATAAGCAATGAGCCTTTTCGAGGGTAAATGAATGTGTCACAAATGCGTGTCCGAACCTAAATGTAATATAGAACTGTTTTGGATCATTTGGGATAGGATGCACCAGCAGGTGTAATTTGACCAGTAAATTAGAGCGGAGGGCATTTGAATGTTATCAAATACTGAGACCCATCTATTAAACTGATATTCAACGACACAAAAGAACTCCAAAAAGTTATGATATAAATATTATAACTTTTCAAGTCCGATGTAAGAAGACACACTATAATTTGCATTCATATTGTTTTAGGGTTTATATTTAACGTCGCACTTGTGACTTGCGCTTTTTAACGTCGGTCATTAACCAGTTACTTAGCTTGTTATTAGACGTTCAGATTGCCTTGATACTGTCGAAATATTACATTGAAAAAAAGTATCAAAATATCTTCAATGTCATTTATGTGTTTTATCAATGAAATAACGCTAATAAACAACAATGAATATACAAATTAACGCTGTATTTATAATGTCAGATAATAATGACATCACATTTCCATTAATTCCAAATACAGAAACGGTTTCGAAAACTAGTTGTATTTTGCTATATGATGAGCGAACACGTAACTATGGTTTTGGACACTTTTACTTTTGGGGAAGCGAGACAGGTTAAATACATCAAAGATTGCTTCATATCAGTCAAATGTATTGTGAAAGTCAAAATGCAAGTTTCGGTAATTTCATTAAGGTACCATTGTATGTAGCATCATAAAAGTATTACATGTTTTGACCCTTCTATTGAATTGATCTCATGATGTATTAGTAATAATTACTTTTTAAAGTATAAATCCATACCTTTGTCATTAAAGAATTCCAAAATTACGTGATATATACAGTAAAACTCAGTAGGTGAATTTTTAGATGTTATGAATGAATTATAATGTCAATAAATTATGACAATTTATTTGATTGCATGAGTTTTTTGCCAAATGAACTATAAACAAGTGTGTGTTTTTATTTAAAGTTTCGCTTTTTAAATATTTAAACAACAATAACGTGAATAGTAGTGAACTTTTATATTATATAGCCATTACTAACTGCCACCACAGGCTTTCCTGGTACAGCCAACGCTTCCATGCATGCATTTACAGGTGTTACAATCGTCCATGAAGCTTTCACCATCTTCGTAAACCGTCCCATTGTAAGTGCACGGTGTTACTTTTAATAGACATAATACAATTATTTAGTAAAAAATAAGATTATACTGGTGCTTATTGAAATAAACAAGAACATTTAAGTAGTGTGTCCATTTCGGCGTATACAAAAACAAACGTAAGGAACTGTACTATCCGCAATTATTTTGTCAAGTGTTTTTAAAAGCAAAACTTTCGATTATTGCACAAACTATGTTCTTCGAGTGTAATTGTGTGAGTGTATACATTAGCAATGATCATTTTCGAGGGTAATGAATGTGTCACAAATGCGTGTACAAACTTAAATGTAATATAGAACTAAACGTACTTATGGATCATTTGGGGCAGGATGCACCAGCAGGTGTAATTTCACCAGTATATTAGAGCGGAGGACATATTAATGTTTTCAATTACTAGACCCATCTATTAAACTGATATTTAACGACACACAAGAACTCCAAAACGTTAAATTGATATCTTAAACTCACTCGATTGATTTTAATATTATAACTTTTCAAGTCCGTTGTAAGAAGACACACTAATTTGCATTCATATTGTTTTAGGGTTTAAATTTAACATCAAACTTGTTACTTACGCTTTGTATTGTCGGTCTTTAACCAGTTATCTTAGCTTGTTATTTAACATTCAGATTGCCTTGATACTGTCGAAATATTACATTGAAAAAAAGTATCAAAATATTTCAATGTCATCTAGGTGTTTTATCAATGAAATAACGCTAATAAACAACAATGAATATAGAAATTAACGCTTCATTTATAATGTCAGATAATAATAACATCACATTTCTATTAATTCCAATTACAGAAAGGGTTTCGAAAACTTGTTTTAGTTTCATATATGATGAGCGAACACGTAACTATGGTTTTGGACACTATTACTTTTGGGGAAGCGAGACAGGTTAAATACATCAAAGATTGCTTCATATCATTCAAATGTATTGTGAAAGTCAAAATGCAAGTTTCGGTAATTTCATTAAGGTACCATTGTATGTAGCACCATAAAAGTAGTACATGTTTGGACCCTTCTATAGAATTGATCTCATGATGTGTTAGTACTAATTACATTTTAAAGTTTAAATCGATACCGTTGCCATTAAGGAATTCCCTAATAACGTGATATATATAGTAAAATTAGTGAGTGAAGTTTTGGATGTTATGAATGAATTAAAATGGCATTAAATGATGACATTTAATATGATGGCACGTGCTATTTGCCAAATGAACTATAAACAAATGTGTGTTTTTTTATATTTAAGTTTCGCTTTTAAAATAGTTAAACAACAATAACGTGAATAGTAGTGAACTTTTATATTATATAGCCATTACTTACTGTCACCACAGGCTTTCCTGGTACAGCCAACGTTTCCATGCATGCATTTACAGGTGTTACAATCGTCCATGAAGCTTTCACCATCTTCGTAAACCGTCCCATTGTAAGTGCACGATGTTCCTTTTAATACACATAATATAAATTATTTAGTAAGAAAATAAGATTATACTGGTGCTTATAAACAGAAAACAGAACATGTTAGTAGTGTATCGCAGTCGGCGTGTACAAAAACAAACAATAGAGTCTGTACCATCCGCAATTACTTTGTCAAGTGTTTTTAAAAGCAAACATTCGATTATTGCACAAACAATGTTCTTCAAGTGTAATTGTGTTAGTGTATAAATTAGCATTGATCATTTTCGAGGGTTAATGCATGTGTCACAAATGCGTGTACGAACTTAAATGTAATATAGAACTGAACGTACTTATGGATCACGTGTTGTTCCTTTTAATAGACATAATTCCATTATTTAGTAAGAAAATAAGATATTACTGGTGCTTTCAAATTCCAATATTCAATTGTCATTTAATTTGAATTCAAAGTGAACACTTAATAAGAGTTTAGAACAGTTGGATAACAAGGCAAATATAACTCTCAAATTTCGGATCGAATTTAACAAAACATAACAATTAATTTAACATTCATATGGTCACGGTGCCTATACCACGTGACTTTTAAGATCTGTGTGGGGAGTAAAATATCAACAAAAGCGCGACGAAGGTAAGATTTTTAAGGACAACTTTTTTAATATGTCACCATTTTTAATGGGATAAAGTGGAGAGCCCGCTCATTCATGAGAGTTTTCTATAGGTATCATGATTTTATAAAACAAATAAGTATTTTTTCAGTAAAGTGCAACCGCGCGTTTGAACGGTTAGACAAGGGTAGGATCAGTGTGGGGACATTTTTTTTTTTTACACAAAAACATCACCTCTGGTGAAATTAAGAAATAAATTTTATGGGCGGAGCTTACACTACATCATTTTGCATCCATTTTCAGGTTTCTGTTATTTATTTACGAAACAAAATTCAAGAAAACTATTTTTACAGTTATATGATCTGTGTGGTATACGTTTTTCAACGGATCTGTGTGGTATACTGTTTTTAAGTTTTTCAGTTCTATTTAGTTGTTTAAAAAAATGCTTGTCAACAATGTATATGAAACGGGATTTTTAAATGCGCTAGCATGTAAAACACATAATGGCTATACACTACGCTTGCACCGCTTGTTGAACTAATACATAATTATGATTTACAGGCATTCTGTACAATCCCCATTATAATATTAAAATCTTACGCTGGGGCATCTTAAATCGATGACAAGTCCATGCTTACCTTAAATAAGTGTACACTTTATGTTATTGTATCAAATTCCATTTTTATTTTGGCGCCAAACACTACTGTTAGGTGAAGTAATGTATCGTAATTTTTTTTAAATGTTATATTTGCTTTAAGGTATGGCTCAATGCTCCGAATGCGGAAAAATGTCGAAGACCAGAGCTGGATTATTGCGCCACATTAGGGGACACGCTAACTCTACAAACTATAACTGCTGTGGGAAAGCATTTCAGGTAAGATTAAATACCTTAAAAATAGTTACATTTTTATACAGTTATGCTAACCAGATGAACGGATTTTCTTGAAACAACACAAATATACAATATATCTCATCTCTCAGGTTATCATATATTTTGAAATAACTCAATAATCGTCAAATCGTTTGTAATTTAAAACTAACGAACGCGTTTCCTCAGATACTAACATTTTTTAAATAGCGTGTTTACGCATTGAAATGTCACGTGAATAAAATATGTTGTTTTTTTCTCAGAGGGCCTACAATCTTAGAAGGCTTCAACGAACAAAGGACCCCAATGTAACGTGTGTGTACAGTGCGGCAAGAGCTTTGCGGACAAGTACCTACTCGTGGCTAGAGAGAAAAGTGCAAAAAAGAGGGATTGGTGAAATGTTACCAGTGTGGGTTGGCAGTTAGGAGTGCGAATGACCTCAGAGAGCACGTCAATACCCACATGCATGACAAGTGTTACAGTAGTGAGGAGTGTTTCAAAACGTACAAACGCAAAACAAACCTTTCTCGATACGTGAGGACTTCACATAAATCCGTGAATACTGATTAAAAATTATAATGGTTTACAGTTTGTCTGTGTAACTTCATTATCGTTTTACGTTATTTTATTCGTTGTTTTACTTTTACTCTACTTTTCAAAATGATTCTTAAGTTATCCGAATTTGATTAATTTTTAGGTTTCGTTTAGTTCGTTTGTGTGTTTGAAATCATTCTCAAATAATTGTGCAATAATTTGGATTTACGTTATTTATTAATATATCGCATCTGTGATTTGTATTATCGAATCTGTGATTCTTTTTTAATTATAACTTGATTAAAGTTTTGCGATGTTTTTTCGTTGGTTTCAATTTTAAATACCGCTGTCACGAGCTAGTTCGATAATCATAAGCAGCCAGGGTTTCTAATACTAGGGTTTTACACGATTGCTTTACATAATTAACTGCCTGCTTATAATTACTCTAGGCCGTGGTAATTGACAGTAAACAATGTATGCAATGTGGTTGTGTATACAATACAATACTCCTTAATTCGAAATACGTCTTGACATTCTTCAGAGCTGCATCCATCCACAACACAGAATCGTACATATATAATCATATAATATAATATTTATTCATTTACTTTTTATATTCTCTTCAAAATAATTAACGCTAAAGATAAGCATACACTTGTTACACTGAATACAACGACATAATTTATAACATGACATTATCACCAACACATGGCGAATGATTGTCAATATCTATACTATGTAATAAACTAATGCAACAATATGAATTCCATATATGAAATAAAACACACAAACACACACATATATATATGTTTCTACTATGACCAGTATTTTGTTTTAAATAAACATACCGTTCCTTAAATTTTAAATAACAACAAAATGACAAGCCAATACGTCTGGTGGATTCTGTTTTATCAGTTTGCATCCAAATTTGATTTTAAAACATACGTATTACTCAGGAAAGAACATGCCGTTGCTTTTTGTCAACCTGTGTAATATTTGACACAATTTCTATTGCAGAATTTGTGTCAGAATTAAAATGTCCATTGTGTTCGTCTATCCGCATTCTTATTGTTGGCAACAGTTTGCTATCGTTTCGTCTCGCCCGCTCCCACCTTACTCCTAGTGTCCCCTTCTGTATAGCATTCCTGTCTCGTGAAACTGTTTCCTCTATTTTTTCTTCCCTTAACCCTTGTCCGCTCACTAGTGCCAAATAGGTGATTACTGAAATGAATGAATTTTTAAATAATAATAATAGATCTACTACTACTACTATTACTACTACTACTAGTAGTAGAAATAGTTGTAGTAGTAGTAGTAGAAGTAGTAGTAGTAGTAGTAGTAGTAGTAGTAGTAGTAGTAGTAGTAGTAGTAGTAGTAGTAGTAGTAGTAGTAATAGTAGTAGTAGTAGTAGCAGTATTAGTAGTAGTAGTAGCAGAAATAGTAGTTATAGTAGTAGTAGTAGTAATTGTTGTATTGAAATAATTGACATTAATTAAAAAATATATATATTGTCGTTTTTATCTCAATTTATCCGTAAATTGTAGAAACACGGATACCACACAGATCCTTCTAAACACGTATACCACACAGATCATATTACTGTTAGAATATTTTTCTTGATTTTGTTTTCATAAATATATGAAAGAAACCTGAAAAAAGAATGCAAAATGATATAGTGTAAGCTCCGCCCATAAAGTTTATTGCTTTATTTCACGAGAGGTGATGTTTCTGTGTCATAATAAAATAATGTCCCCACACTGATCCGACCTTTTTCTAACCGTTCAAACGCGCGGTTGCACTTTACTGAAAAAATATTCATTTGTTTTACAAAGTCATGATACCTATAGAAAACTCTCATGAATGAGCGGGCTCTCCACTTTATCCCATTGAAAATGATGACATATTAAAAAAGTTATCCTTAAAAATCTTACCTTTGTCGTGCTTTTGTTGACATTTAACTCCCCACACAGATCTTAAAAAGTCACGTGGTATAGGCACCGTGATGGTTAAAGGTCAAACTTTACGCCGTACTTGTAACTGACACTCGAAAATGTCAACCTAAAACATGTTAATTCAGTAAGTTATTTTACGTTTTGATTTCCGTAATATTATCGAAAGTTTACATTGAAAAACTAGTGAAGAAAAAAATAATCAAAAGTAATCTAGGTGTGGTATCGATGTAATAATGCTCATTAACGGCAATTAATATGACAATTCAAGTTTCATAAATTAATGTAAAATAAAGTACGAATACAATCCAATTTCCATTAACTCTATAAAAAACGGCTTCGAATGCTTATTTTGATTTGCTACATTTTGAGCCACCACATAACTTTGGTTTTGGATACGTGGAGGTTATGGGGATTGAGGCCCGTTAAATGTGTCCTAGGTTGCTACAAAACGTTAAAATGCATTGTGACAGTCGAAATGCGAGTTTCAGTAATTGCATTCAGGTATGAATCTATCAACATCTTCGTAAACCTTCCTCTTGTAAGTGCTCGGTGCTCCTCAAAATATACATAATAAAATTAATTTGAAAAGAAAAGATTATACTGGTGCTAATTGACATAAGCAAGAAGATATGAGTGGTGTGTCCCAGTCGGCATATACGAACAAAAAAGTAAGGAACTGTACTATCCGCATTTACTTTGTCAAGTGTTTTTTTTATTGCAAAATATTCTATTGCTGCATTAACTATGTTCTTTCAAGTGTTATGTAATGAGCGTATAATTCATCATTGCATATCTTCTATGATAAATAAATGTTTTGCACATGCATCTACACATTTTAATGTAATATAGATTTGCACATGTTATTTGACCAGTACCGTAGAGCGGAGGACATTTGAATTAATTCAAATTTTTAGACCCTTCTATATAACTGATATTCGAACACACATTAGAACTCCAAATCGTTAATTTGATTTCTTGAACTCACTCGCATCTATGTTAATAGTAAAATCATTTTAAGTATTAACGAAGAAACAATATATTTTAAATTAATATGGTTTTAGGGTCTAAATTTTACGCGGTACTTGTAACTAACACTTGAAAATGTCGGCCTTAGACCCGTTAACTCAGTTAGTTATTTAACGTTATGATTGCCTTAATATTGTCGAAATGTTACATTGATTTTTTTTTAACTTATCACAAGTACTGAAGGTGTGTAATCGATGCTTAAAAGCTTATTAATGGCGATTCAATATTCAAATTTCATTAACTTCCATTAAAAAACAATTTTGAAAACTTGTTTTTGTTTTATATATAATGGGCCAACACGTAGCTATGGTTTTGGACACAAGTACTATATGGGAATCGAGGCCTGTTAAACGTATCAAAGGTTGCTACATAATGTTGAAATGGATTGTGATTGTCAAATGGCGAGTTTCATTAATTTCTTTAAGGTACCATTGTATGTAGCATCATAAAATTAGTGTATTTTCACCCTTCTGTGAAACTGATCTCATGATGTATTAGTAAATTAATTGATTTTTTAAAGCCTAATCCATACCTTAACCATTTAGTTATTTCCAAATGACGTGATTTTTACAGTAAAACTTTTTAAGTGCAGTTTTAGATGTTACGAATGTATGAAAATTGCATATCATTATGACATTTTTTATTTGATGGCACGAGTTATTCACCAAATATACTATTAACAAATGTGTATTTTTGGTTAATTATGCCGCTTAATTTTTTTAACAACAATAATATGAATAGTAGCCGACTGTAATATTATATAGCTATTACTGACCGTATAAACAGCCTTTCAGCGTACAGAGAGCGTTTCCTTGCACGCATGTACAGTGGTTACAATCGTCCTTGAATCTTTCACCATCTTCGTAAACCTTCCCATTGTAATTGCACGGTGTTCCTTTTAATATACCAAATTAAAATTATTAAGTAAGAAAATAAGATTGTATAGGTGCATATGGACATAAACAATAACATTTTAGTAGTGTGTCCCGGTCGGCGAATACGAAAAAACTAAAGTAAGGAACTGTTCTGACCGCATGTACTTTTTCAAGTGTTTTTGTATATTTTTTTATCGGTTATTGCATGAACATATTTATATGGCTTTGGGGGGCAGCATTCAAATGGTTTTAGGGTTACAATTTTACCCCGTACGTGTGACTTACGATTGCTAATGTCGACCTTTAACCCGTTATCTAAGCTCGTTATTTCACGTTATGATTGCCTTAATATTGTTCAAATATTACATTGAAAAAAAGTATTAAAAAATCTTCAATGTAATCTAGGTGTGTTATCAATGTAATAACGCTCATAAACGGCTATTAATATAGCAATTCACATTAATTCATTTATTAATTTAAGGTTAGAATAACATCCAATTTCCATCAACTTCCATTACAAAACGGTTTCGAAAACTTGTTTTAGTTTGATATTTGATGAACCAACACGTAACTATGGTTTTGGACACTAGTACTTTTTGAGAAGCGAGGCAGTTTACATGTAAATACATCAACGGTTGCTTCATATCATTCAAATGTATTGTAAAAGTTAAAATGCGAGTTTCAGTAATTTCATAAAGGTACCATTTTATGTAGCATCATAAAATTAGTACATGTTTGGAACCTTCTATTGAATTGATCTCATTATGAATTAGTAATAAGTGCATTTTAAATTATAAATCCATACCTTTGCCATTAAAGAATTCCAAAATCAGGTGATATACAGTAAAACTAAAAATTTGCAATTTAGATGTTCTTAATTAATTCAAATGGCATAACAGTATGACATTTTATTTGATAGCACAAATGAACTATTAACAAATGTGCGTTTTTATTCAAAGTGTTGCTTTTAAAATAGTTAAACAACACTAACTTGAAAAGCCGTGAACTTTTATATTATATAGCTATTACTTACTGTCACCACAGGCTTTCCTGGTACAGCCAACGTTTCCATGCATGCATTTACAGATGTTACAATCGTCCATGAAGCTTACACCATCTTCGTAAACCGTCCCATTGTAAGTGCACGGTGTTTCTTTTAATAGACATAATATAAATTATTTAGTAAGAAAATAAGATTATACTGGTGCTCATTGAAATAAACAAGAACATTTTAGTCGTGTCCCAGTCGGCGTATACAAAAACAAACGTAAGGAACTGAACTATCCGCAATTACTTTGTCAAGTGTTTTAAAAGCAAACATTCGGTTTTTGCACAAACTATGTTCTTCAAGTGTAATTGTGTGAGTGTATACATTAGCAATGATCTTTTTTCTAGGGTAAATGAATGTGTCACAAATGCGTGTACGAACTTAAATGTAATAAAGAACTGAACGTACTTATGGATCATATGGGGCAGGATGCACCAGCAGGTGTAATTTGACCCGTATATTAGAGCGGAGGACATTTGAATGTTTTCAAATACTTAGACCCATCTATCAAACTGATACTCAACGACACACAATAACTCAAAAACGTTAAATTGATATCTTAAACTCACTCTAATTGATTTGAATATTATAACTTTTCAAGTCCGTTGTAAGAAGACACACTATAATTTGCATTCATATTGTTTGAGGGTTTAAATTTAACATCGCACTTGTGACTTACGCTTTGTAACGTCGGTCTTTAACCAGTTATCTTGGCTTGTTATTTAACGTTCATATTGCCTTGATTTTGTCGAAATATTACATTGAACAAAAAGTATTAAACAATCTTCATTGTCATCTATATGTTGTATCAATGAAATAACGCTAATAAACAACAATGAATATACAAATTAACGCTTCATTTATAATGTCAGATAATAATAACATCACATTTCCATTAATTCCCATTACAGTAACGGTTTTGAAAACTAGTTTTATTTTCCTTTATGATGAGCGAACACGTAACTATGGTTTTGGACACTAGTACTTTTGGGGAAGCGAGACAGGTTAAATACATCAAAGATTGCTTCATATCATTCAAATGTATTGTGAAAGTCAAAATGCAAGTTTCGGTAATTTCATTTAGGTACCATTGTATGTAGCGCCATAAAAGTAGAACATGTTTGGACCCTTCTATAGAATTGATCTCATGGTGTGTTAGTACTAATTACATTTTAAAGTTTAAATCCATACCGTTGCCATCAAGGAATTCCCTAATAACGTGATATATATAGTAAAATTAGTAAGTGAAGTTTTGGATGTTATGAATGAATTAAAATGGCATTTAATGATGACATTTAATATGATGGCATGTGTTATTTGCCAAATAAACTATAAACAAATGTGTGTTTTTTATATTTAAGTTTTGCTTTTAAAATAGTTAAACAACAATAACGTGAATAGTAGTGAACTTTTATATTATATAGCCATTACTTACTGTCACCACAGGCTTTCCTGGTACAGCCAAAATTTCCATGCATGCATTTACAGGTGTTACAATCGTCCATGAAGCTTTCACCATCTTCGTAAACCGTCCCATTGTAAGGGCACGATGTTCCTTTTAATAGACATAATATAAATTATTTAGTAAGAAAATAAGATTATACAGGTGCTTATAAACAGAAAACAGAACATGTTAGTAGTGTATCGGAGTCGGCGTGTACAAAAACAAACAAAAGAGTCTGTACCATCCGCAATTACTTTGTCAAGTGGTTTTAAAAGCAAACATTCGATTATTGCACAAACAATGTTCTTCAAGTGAAATTGTGTTAGTGTATAAATTAGCAATGATCATTTTCGAGGGTAAATGATTGTGTCACAAATGCGTGTACGAACTTAAATGTAATATAGAACTGAACGTACTTATGGATCACGTGTTGTTCCTTTTAAAAGACATAATTCCATTATTTAGTAAGAAAATAAGATATTACTGGTGCTTATTGAAATAAACAAGAACATTTTAGTAGTGTGTCCAAGTCGGCGTATACGATAACAAACGTAAGAAACCGTACTTTCCGCAATTATGTTATCAAGTGTTTTTAAAAGCAAAACATTTAATTATTGCACAAACTATGTTCTTCAAGTGTAATTGTGTGAGTGTATAAATTAGCAATGAGCCTTTTCGAGGGTAAGTAAATGTGTCACAAATGCGTGTACGAACCTAAATGTAATATAGAACTGTTTTGGATCATTTGGGCTAGGATGCACCAGCAGGTGTAATTTGACCAGTAAATTAGAGCGGAGGGCATTTGAATGATTTCAAATACTGAGACCCATCTATTAAACTGATATTCAACGACACACAAGAACTCCAAAAGGTTATGATATAAATATTATAACTTTTCAAGTCCGATGTAAGAAGACACACTATAATTTGCATTCATATTGTTTTAGGGTTTAAATTTAACGTCGCACTTGTGACTTGCGCTTTTTAACGTCAGTCATTAACCAGTTACTTAGCTTGTTATTAAACGTTTAGATTGCCTTGATACTGTCGAAATATTACATTGACAAAAAGGAATCAAAATATCGTCAATGTCATTTAGGTGTTTTATCAATGAAATAACGCTAATAAACAACAATGAATATACAAATTAACGCTTCATTTATAATGTCAGATAATAATAACATCACATTTCCATTAATTCCAAATACAGAAACGGTTTCGAAAAGTAGTTGTATTTTGCTATATGATGAGCGAACACGTAACTATGGTTTTGGACACTTTTACTTTTGGGGAAGCGAGACAGGTTAAATACATCAAAGATTGCTTCATATCAGTCAAATGTATTGTGAAAGTCAAAATGCAAGTTTCGGTAATTTCATTAAGGTACCATTGTATGTAGCATCATAAAAGTATTACATGTTTTGACCCTTCTATTGAATTGATCTCATGATGTATTAGTAATAATTACTTTTTAAAGTATAAATCCATACCTTTGTCATTAAAGAATTCCAAAATTACGTGATATATACAGTAAAACTCAGTAGGTGAATTTTTAGATTTTATGAATGAATTATAATGTCAATAAATTATGACAATTTATTTGATTGCATGAGTTTTTTGCCAAATGAACTATAAACAAGTGTGTGTTTTTATTTAAAGTTTCGCTTTTTAAATATTTAAATAACAATAACGTGAATAGTAGTGAACTATTATATTATATAGCCATTACTTACTGCCACCACAGGCTTTCCTGGTACAGCCAACGCTTCCATGCATGCATTTACAGGTGTTACACTCGTCCATGAAGCTTTCACCATCTTCGTAAACCGTCCCATTGTAAGTGCACGGTGTTACTTTTAATAGACATAATACAAGTATTTAGTAAAAAATAAGATTATACTGGTGCTTATTGAAATAAACAAGAACATTTTAGTAGTGTGTCCATTTCGGCGTATACAAAAACAAACGTAAGGAACTGTACTATCCGCAATTATTTTGTCAAGTGTTTTTAAAAGCAAAACTTTCGATTATTGCACAAATTATGTTCTTCAAGTGTAATTGTGTGAGTGTATACATTAGCAATGATCATTTTCGAGGGTAATGAATGTGTCACAAATGCGTGTATAAACTTAAATGTAATAAAGAACAGAACGTACTTATGGATCATATGGGGCAGGATGCACCAGCAGGTGTAATTTCACCAGTATATTAGAGCGGAGGACATATTAATGTTTTCAATTACTAGACCCATCTATTAAACTGATATTTAACGACACACAAGAACTCCAAAACGTTAAATTGATATCTTAAACTCACTCGATTGATTTTAATATGATAACTTTTCAAGTCCGTTGTAAGAAGACACACTAATTTGCATTCATATTGTTTTAGGGTTTAAATTTAACATCAAACTTGTTACTTACGCTTTGTATTGTCGGTCTTTAACCAGTTATCTTAGCTTGTTATTTAACATTCAGATTGCCTTGATACTGTCGAAATATTACATTGAAAAAAAGTATCAAAATATTTCAATGTCATCTAGGTGTTTTATCAATGAAATAACGCTAATAAACAACAATGAATATAGAAATTAACGCTTCATTTATAATGTCAGATAATAATAACATCACATTTCCATTAATTCCAATTACAGAAAGGGTTTTGAAAACTTGTTTTAGTTTCATATATGATGAGCAAACACGTCACTATGGTTTTGGACACTATTACTTTTGGGGAAGCGAGACAGGTTAAATACATCAAAGATTGCTTCATATCATTCAAAGGTATTGTGAAAGTCAAAATGCAAGTTTCGGTAATTTCATTAAGGTACCATTGTATGTAGCACCATAAAAGTAGTACATGTTTGGACCCTTCTATAGAATTGATCTCATGATGTGTTAGTACTAATTACATTTTAAAGTTTAAATCGATACCGTTGCCATTAAGGAATTCCCTAATAACGTGATATATATAGTAAAATTAGTGAGTGAAGTTTTGGATGTTATGAATGAATTAAAATGGCATTAAATGATGACATTTAATATGATGGCACGTGTTATTTGCCAAATGAACTATAAACAAATGTGTGTTTTTTATATTTAAGTTAAGCTTTTAAAATAGTTAAACAACAATAACGTGAATAGTAGTGAACTTTTATATTATATAGCCATTACTTACTGTCACCACAGGCTTTCCTGGTACAGCCAACGTTTCCATGCATGCATTTACAGGTGTTACACTCGTCCATGAAGCTTTCACCATCTTCGTAAACCGTCCCATTGTAAGTGCACGATGTTCCTTTTAATACACATAATATAAATTATTTAGTAAGAAAATAAGATTATACTGGTGCTTATAAACAGAAAACAGAACATGTTAGTAGTGTATCGCAGTCGGCGTGTACAAAAACAAACAATAGAGTCTGTACCATCCGCAATTACTTTGTCAAGTGTTTTTAAAAGCAAACATTCGATTATTGCACAAACAATGTTCTTCAAGTGTAATTGTGTTAGTGTATAAATTAGCATTGATCATTTTCGAGGGTTAATGCATGTGTCACAAATGCGTGTACGAACTTAAATGTAATATAGAACTGAACGTACTTATGGATCACGTGTTGTTCCTTTTAATAGACATAATTCCATTATTTAGTAAGAAAATAAGATATTACTGGTGCTTTCAAATTCCAATATTCAATTGTCATTTAATTTGAATTCAAAGTGAACACTTAATAAGAGTTTAGAACAGTTGGTTAACAAGGCAAATATAACTCTCAAATTTCGGATCGACTTTAACAAAACATAACAATTAATTTAACATTCATATGGTTAAAGGTCAAACTTTACGCCGTACTTGTAACTGACACTCGAAAATGTCAACCTAAAACATGTTAATTCAGTAAGTTAATTTACCTTTTGATTTCCGTAATATTATCGAAAGTTTACATTGAAAAACTAGTGAAGAAAAAAATAATCAAAAGTAATCTAGGTGTGGTATCGATGTAATAATGCTCATTAACGGCAATTAATATGACAATTCAAGTTTCATAAATTAATGTAAAATAAAGTACGAATACAATCCAATTTCCATTAACTCTATAAAAAACGGCTTCGAATGCTTATTTTGATTTGCTACATTTTGAGCCACCACATAACTTTGGTTTTGGATACGTGGAGGTTATGGGGATTGAGGCCTGTTAAATGTGTCCTAGGTTGCTACAAAACGTTAAAATGCATTGTGACAGTCGAAATGCGAGTTTCAGTAATTGCATTCAGGTATGAATCTATCAACATCTTCGTAAACCTTCCTCTTGTAAGTGCTCGGTGCTCCTCAAAATATACCTAATAAAATTAATTTGAAAAGAAAAGATTATACTGGTGCTTATTGACATAAGCAAGAAGATATGAGTGGTGTGTCCCAGTCGCCATATACGAACACAAAAGTAAGGAACTGTACTATCCGCATTTACTTTGTCAAGTGTTTTTTTTATTGCAAAACATTCTATTGCTGCATTAACTATGTTCTTTCAAGTGTTATGTAATGAGCGTATAATTCATCATTGCATATCTTCTATGATAAATAAATGTTTTTCACATGCATCTACACATTTTAATGTAATATTGATTTGCACATGTTATTTGACCAGTACCGTAGAGCGGAGGACATTTGAATTAATTCAAATTTTTATACCCTTCTATATAACTGATATTCGAACACACATTAGAACTCAAAATCGTTAATTTGATTTCTTGAACTCACTCGCATCTATGTTAATAGTAAAATCATTTTAAGTATTAACGAAGAAACAATATATTTTAAATTAATATGGTTTTAGGGTCTAAATTTTACGCCGTACTTGTAACTAACACTTGAAAATGTCGGCCTTAGACGCGTTAACTCAGTTAGTTATTTAACGTTATGATTGCCTTAACATTGTCGAAATGTTACATTGATTTTTTTTTAACTTATCACAAGTACTCAAGGTGTGTAATCGATGCTTAAAAGCTTATTAATGGCGATTCAATATTCAAATTTCATTAACTTTCATTAAAAAACAATTTTGAAAACTTGTTTTTGTTTTATATATAATGGGCCAACACGTAGCTATGGTTTTGGACACAAGTACTATATGGGAATCGAGGCCTGTTAAACGTATCAAAGGTTGCTACATAATGTTGAAATGGATTGTGATAGTCAAATGGCGAGTTTCATTAATTTCTTTAAGGTACCATTGTATGTAGCATCATAAAATTAGTGTATTTTCACCCTTCTGTGAAACTGATCTCATGATGTATTAGTAAATTAATTGATTTTTTAAAGCCTAATCCATACCTTAACCATTTAGTAATTTCCAAATGACGTGATTTTTACAGTAAAACTTTTTAAGTGCAGTTTTAGATGTTACGAATGTATGAAAATTGCATAACATTATGACATTTTTTATTTGATGGCACGAGTTATTCACCAAA
The DNA here is from genome assembly GCF_020536995.1 of Dreissena polymorpha. Classification (NCBI taxonomy): domain Eukaryota; kingdom Metazoa; phylum Mollusca; class Bivalvia; order Myida; family Dreissenidae; genus Dreissena; species Dreissena polymorpha. The sequence continues at coordinate 56,418,974 of NC_068363.1, read as the reverse complement.
TATACTATTAACAAATGTGTATTTTTGTTTAATTATGCCGCTTAATTTTTTTAACAACAATAATATGAATAGTAGCCGACTGTAATATTATATAGCTATTACTGACCGTATAAACAGCCTTTCAGCGTACAGAGAGCGTTTCCTTGCACGCATGTACAGTGGTTACAATCGTCCTTGAATCTTTCACCATCTTCGTAAACCTTCCCCTTGTAATTGCACGGTGTTCCTTTTAATATACCAAATTAAAATTATTAAGTAAGAAAATAAGATTGTATAGGTGCATATGGACATAAACAATAACATTTTAGTAGTGTGTCCCGGTCGGCGAATACGAAAAAACTAAAGTAAGGAACTGTACTGACCGCATGTACTTTTTCAAGTGTTTTTGTATATTTTTTTATCGGTTATTGCATGAACATATTTATATGGCTTTGGGGGCAGCATTCAAATGGTTTTAGGGTTACAAGTTTACCCCGTACGTGTGACTTACGATTGCTAATGTCGACCTTTAACCCGTTATCTAAGCTCGTTATTTCACGTTATGATTGCCTTAATATTGTTCAAATATTACATTGAAAAAAAGTATTAAAAAATCTTCAATGTAATCTAGGTGTGTTATCAATGTAAAAACGCTCATAAACGGCTATTAATATAGCAATTCACATTAATTCATTTATTAATTTAAGGTTAGAATAACATCCAATTTCCATCAACTTCCATTACAAAACGGTTTCGAAAACTTGTTTTAGTTTGATATTTGATGAACCAACACGTAACTATGGTTTTGGACACTAGTACTTTTTGAGAAGCGAGGCAGTTTACATGTAAATACATCAACGGTTGCTTCATATCATTCAAATGTATTGTAAAAGTTAAAATGCGAGTTTCAGTAATTTCATAAAGGTACCATTTTATGTAGCATCATAAAATTAGTACATGTTTGGACCCTTCTATTGAATTGATCTCATTATGAATTAGTAATAAGTGCATTTTAAATTATAAATCCATACCTTTGCCATTAAAGAATTCCAAAATCAGGTGATATACAGTAAAACTAAAAATTTGCATTTTAGATGTTCTTAATTAATTCAAATGGCATAAAAGTATGACATTTTATTTGATAGCACAAATGAACTATTAACAAGTTTGCGTTTTTATTCAGCGTGTTGCTTTTAAAATAGTTAAACAACAATAACTTGAAAAGCCGTGAACTTTAATATTATATTGCTATTACTTACTGTCACCACAGGCTTTCCTGGTACAGCCAACGTTTCCATGCATGCATTTACAGATGTTACAATCGTCAATGAAGCTTTCACCATCTTCGTAAACCGTCCCATTGTAAGTGCACGGTGTTTCTTTTAATAGATATAATATAAATTATTTAGTAAGAAAATAAGATTATACTGGTGCTCATTGAAATAAACAAGAACATTTTAGTCGTGTCCCAGTCGGCGTATACGAAAACAAACGTAAGGAACTGAACTATCCGCAATTACTTTGTCAAGTGTTTTTAAAAGCAAACATTCGATTTTTGCACAAACTATGTTCTTCAAGTGTAATTGTGTGAGTGTAAACATTAGCAATGATAATTTTTCTAGGATAAATGAATGTGTTACAAATACGTGTACGAACTAAAATGTAATATAGAACTGAACGTACTTATGGATCATATGGGGCAGGATGCACCAGCAGGTGTAATTTGAACAGTATATTAGAGCGGAGGACATTTGAATGTTTTCAATAACTAGACCCATCTATCAAACTGATATTCAACGACACACAATAACTCAAAAACGTTAAATTGATATCTTAAACTCACTCGAATTGATTTTAATATTATAACTTTTCAAGTCCGTTGTAAGAAGACACATTATAATTTGCATTCATATTGTTTGAGGGTTTAAATTTAACATCGTACTTGTGACTTACGCTTTGTAACGTCGGTCTTTAACCAGCTATCTTAGCTTGTTTTTTAACGTTCATATTGCCTTGATTTTGTCGAAATATTACATTGAAAAAAAGTATTAAACAATCTTCAATGTCATTTATGTGTTGTATCACTGAAATAACGCTAATAAACAACAATAAATATACAAATTAACGCTTCGTTTATAATGTCAGATAATAATAACATCACATTTCCATTAATTCCCATTACAGTAACGGTTTTAAAAACTTGTTTTAGTTTCATATATGATGAGCCAACACGTAACTATGGTTTTGGACACTAGTACTTTTGGGGAAGCGAGACAGGTTAAAAACATCAAAGGTTTCTTCATATCAGTCAAACCTATTGTAAAAGTCAAATTGCGAGTTTCGGTAATTTCATTATAGTACCATTGTATGTAGCACCATAAAAGTAGAACATGTTTGGACCCTTCTATATAATTGATCTCATGCTGTGTTAGTACTAATTACTTTTTAAAGGTTAAATCCATACCGTTGCCATTAAGGAATTCCCTAATAACGTGATATATATAGTTAACATTAGTAAGTGAAGTTTTGGATGTTATGAATGAATTAAAATGGCATTAAATGATCACATTTAATTTGATGGCACGTGTTATTTGCCAAACGAACTATAAACAAATGTGTGTTTTTTAAATTAAAGTTTCGCTTTTAAAATAGTTAACAACAATAACGTGAATAGTAGTGAACTTTTATATTATATAGCCATTACTTACTGTCACCACAGGCTTTCCTGGTACAGCCAAAATTTCCATGCATGCATTTACAGGTGTTACACTCGTCCATGAAGCTTTCACCATCTTCGTAAACCGTCACATTGAAAGTGCACGATGTTCCTTTTAATAGACATAAAATAAATTATTTAGTAAGAAAATAAGAGTTAACTGGTGCTTATAAACAGGAAAAAGAACATGTTAGTAGTGTATCGCAGTCGGCGTGTACAAAAACAAACAATTTAGTCTGTACCATCCGCAATTACTTTGCCAAGTGTTTTTAAAAACAAACATTCGATTATTGCACAAACTATGTTCTTCAAGTGTAATTGTGTTAGTGTATAAATTAGCAATGATCATTTTCGAGGGTAAATGAATGTGTCACAAATGCGTGTACGAATTTAAATGTAATACAGAACTGAACGTACTTATGGATCATATGTTGTTCCTTTTAATAGACATAATTCCATTATTTAGTAAGAAAATAAGATATTACTGGTGCTTATTGAAAAAAACAAGAACATTTTAGTAGTGTGTCCAAGTCGGCGTATACGATAACAAACGTAAGGAACTGTACTATCCGCAATTACTTTGTCAAGTGTGTTTAAAAGCAAAACTTTCGAATATTGCACAAACTATGTTCTTCAAGTGTAATTGTGTGAGTGTATACATGAGCAATGATCATTTTCGAGGGTAATGAATGTGTCACAAATGCGCGAACGAACTTAAATGTAATATAGAACAGAACGTACTTATGGATCATTTGGAAAAGGATGCACCAGCAGTTGTAATTTGACCAGTATATTAGAGCGGAGGACATTTGAATGTTTTCAATAACTAGACCCATCTATTAAACTGATATTTAACGACACACAAAAACTCCAAAACGTTAAATTGATAAGTTAAACTCACTCGATTGATTTTAATATTATAACTTTTCAAGCTCGTTGTAAGAAGACACACTATAATTTGCATTCATATTGTTTTAGGGTTTAAATTTAACATCAAACTTGTTACTTACGCTTTGTAACGTCGGTCTTTAACCAGTTATCTTAGCTTGTTATTTAACGTTCATATTGCGTTGATACTGTCGAAATATTACATTGACAAAAAGTATGAAAATATTTCAATGTCATCTAGGGTTTTTATCAATGAAATAACGCTAATAAACAACAATGAATATAGAAATTAACGCTTCATTTAGAATGTCAGATAATAATAACATCACATTTCCATTAATTCCAATTACAGAAACGGTTTCGAAAACCCGTTTTAGTTTCATATATGATGAGCGAACACGTAACTATGGTTTTGGACACTAGTACTTTTGGGGAAGCGAGACAGGTTAAATACATCCAAGATTGCTTCATATCAGTCAAATGTATGGTGAAAGTCAATATGCCAGTTTCAGTATTTTCATTTAGGTACCACTGTATGTAGCATCATAAAAGTAGTACATGTTTGGACCCTTCTATTGAATTGATCTCATGGTGTATAAGCAATAATTGCTTTTAAAAGTATAAATCCATACCTTTGCCATGAAGGAATTTCCAAATTACGTGATATATACAGTAAAACTTAGAAAGTGAACTTTTAGATGTTATGAATGAATTAAAATGGCATTAAATTATGACATTTTATTTGATTGCACGTGTTATTTGCCAAATGAAGTATTAACAAATGTGTGTTCATTTAATTGAAGTTTCGCTTTTAAAATAGTTAAACAGCAATAACGTGAATAGTAGTGAACTTTTATATTATATAGCCATTACTTACTGGCACCACAGGCTTTCCTGGTACAGCCAACGTTTCCATGCATGCATTTACATGTGTTACAATCGTCCATGAAGCTTTCACCATCTTCGTAAACCGTCCCATTGTAAGTGCACGGTGTTCCTTTTAGTAGACATAATACAATTATTTAGTAAGACAATACGATTATACTGGTGCATATAATCAGAAAACAGAACATTTGAGTAGTGTATCGCAGTCGGCGTGTACAAAAACAAACGTAAGGAACTGTACTATCGAAATTACTTTTTCAAGTGTTTTTTAAAGGAAACCATTCGATTATTACATGAACTATTTTCTTTCAAGTGTCATGTTATGACTGTATAAATCAGCATTGAACATTTACGAGGGTAAATGAATGTGTCACACATGCGTGTACAAATATTAATATTATATAGAACTTAACATATTTATGGGGCATTTGTGGCAGCGTACACCAGCAGGTGTTATTTGATCAATACCGTATGGCGGAGGACACGTGATTTTTTTCAAATATTTAGACCCTTCTAATTAACTGATATATAACGAAACATTGTAACTCCAAAACGTTAAATTGATATATTAAACGCACTCGAATTCATATTAACAATGTAACTTTTTAATTTCCTTCTAAGAAAACACACTATAATTTGCATTCATGTGTTTTTACGCTTGGTAATGTCGACCTTTAACCCATTATCTGAGCTCGTAATTTAACGCTATGATTGCCTTAATATTGTCAGAATGTTATATTGACAATAACTATAAAAAATATTCAAGGTCATCCAGATGTGTTATAGATGTAAAAACGCTCATAAAAAAGATTAATATAGCAATTATCGCTTCATTTATAATGTTAGGTAAAGCTAGCAACATATTTGCATTCATTCCCATCACAAAACGGTTTCGAAAACTTGTTTCAGTTTTATATATGATGAGCCAATACGTAACTATGGTTTTGAACACTAGTACTTTTTTGGAAGAGAGATATGTTTATATATATATATCAAAGGTTGCCTTATATCTTTCAAATGTATTGTGATAGTCGAAGTTCGAGTTTCAGTAATATAATTAAGGTACTAGTGTATGTAGCATCATACAATGAGTACATTTTTAGACCCTTCTATTGAACTTATCTATGGATGTTTTTGTAACGATTGCTTTTTTACAGTTTTAATCCATACCTTTGCCAATGAAGAATTTCCAAATCACGTGATATATACAGTACAGCTTAATACGTGCAGTTTTAGATGTTATGAATGTATGAAAGTGGCATAACATTATGACATTGTATTTGATTGCACGTGTTATTGACAAAATGAACTATTAACATTTTTTTTTATATTTATAGTGCCGCTTTTAAATAGTTTAACAATAATTACATTAATAGTAGTCGACGGTTATATTATATTGTTATTACTTACTTTTACCACAGGCCATCTTGGTACAGGTAGCGTTTCCTTTTATGCATACACAGTGGTTACAATCGTCCATGAAGATTTCACCATCTTCGTAAACATTCCAATTGTAAGTGCAGGGTGTCCCTTTTAATAAAAATACTACAGTTATTTAATTAGAAAATAAGATCATACTGGTGCTTATTGACATAAAAAAGAACATTTTAGTAGTGTGTCCCAGTCGGCGCGTACTAAAACAAACGGAAGGAACTGTACTATCCGCAATTACTTTGTCAAGTGTTTTTTTAACGATAACATTCTATTATTGTAAAAACTTTGATCTTTCAAATGAAATGTTATGAGTTTGTAAATCAGCAGTGAACATGTTCTAAGGTTAATGAATGCACCACACATGTGTGTACGAATATAAATTTAATATATACTGAACATACTTATGGAGCATTGGGGTCGGCATGTGTAATTTGACCAGTAGTGTAGAGCGGATGACTTTTTAATAAATTCAAAGTTTTAGAACCTTCATTAAACTAATATTCAAAGACACATTAGAAGTCCAAAACGTAAAATTGATTTCTTTAATTCATTTGCATGTATGTTAAATTGTTAAGCATATAATCATTTGAATTCCCTTATAAAAAGACACGATATAATTTACATGAATGTGGTTTTACCGTGTAAATTTTACGGCGTTCTTGAAACTAACACTCGAACATGTCGGCCTTAAATCCCTAACTAAGCTAGTTATTTTACTTTATAATTGCCTTTATATTGTCGAATTGTAACATTGAAAAGGGTATTAAACAAAACTTATCAAAAGAAATGTATGTGTTTTATCGATGTTATAACGCTCAAGAACGGCGATTAATATACCAATTATAATTGTTACATGTATTACGGTAAGGTAAGAATAACATCCAATATTTATTAAATTCCATTTCAAAACGGTTTTGAAAACTTGTTTTAGTTTGATATATGATGAGCGAACACGTAGCTATGGTTTTGGACTCTAGTTCTTTATGGGAAGCGAGATATGTTAAATGTGTCATAGCGTCGCTGTCGTTCTCAAACCTCGTAGCTCCAAAATTTTCAAAATATTTTTTTCGTCTTTTCCGAATATATGGCGCGTGATTTGTGCTATATCTCGTAGCTCTACGTCAATCAGAGCCCTTGAAAAAACCACGTGACGAAATGTTGTAGAATGATTGTTGGCTTTTTTCCCGGCGAAAAGTCGTAGCGACGCCATTTCACCTATAGGTACGTCGTTTCGACCTTTAGGTACGTCGTTTCGTTTGGACAAATTTGACAAAAACGTTTTTATTTTATTTTTTATTTGCAACTACGAGGTTTCCTATCAGGACGATTTTGTCGTACCTCATAAAAATGACAAAACTGTTGTGACAAAATATCGTAGCTACCATGTCTGACTGTCAGTATGACTTATCAGTATGTCTTACGCGTCTACGGCTTATAACGTATTTTGCAGCTTCATTTGTTTGGTATTTTTACAGAATTTCAATTTCTAAAACATCGTTATAAAAAAATGAGACAGTTTTTTCTCTCTCCTGAAAAGTTGGCATTTTGTAGCCACGAGGTTTGAGAACAACAGTGACTATATTAGGTTGCTTCATATCGTTCAAATGTATTGCGATAGTAAAAATGCGAGTTTAAGTAATTTCATGAAGGTACCGTTGCATGTAACATCATAAAATTAGTGCATTTTAAGACCCTTCTATTAAACTGATCTCTGGATGTATAAGTTATTATCGCTTTTTTTAAGTCTTAATCCATACCTTTGCAATTAAGGGATTTCCAAATCACGTGATATATACAATAAAAATTAATAAGTGCAGTTTTAGATGTTATGAATCTATGAACATGGCATAACACTATGACATTATATTTGTAGGCACGTGTTATGTACAAAATGAACCTTTGACAAATGTTTGTTTATTTAAAGTGCTGCTTTGGAAATAGTTTAACAACTAGTAGTCGTCCATTATAATATATAGCTATTACTTACTGTCAACACAGGCCATCTTGGTACAGCCAACGTTTCCATGCCTGCATTTACAGTGGTTGCAATCCTCCATGAAGCTTTCACCATCTTCGTAAGCCTTCCCCTTGTAGGTGCATGGTGTTCCTTTGAATATACCTTATACAATTATTTAGTAAAGAAATAAGATTATTCTGGTGCGTTTTGAAATAAACAAGAACATTTTAGTAGTGTGTCCCAGTCGGCGAATATGAAACCAAACGTAAGGAACCGTACTATCCGCAATAAATTGTTCAAGTGTTTTACAAAGCAAAACATTCGATTATCGCACCAACTATGTTCTTTCAAGTGTTATGTTACGAGTGTATAAATCAGCATTTAACTTTTTCTAGGGTAAATAAATGTTTCATACATTCGTGTCAAAGACACGTTAGAACTCCAAAACGTTAAATTGATATCTTTAACTCACTATTATCATTATGTTAATAATAATATAATTTAGATTCCCTGATAAAAAGAAGAAATAAATGAAATTTAAATCGTAACTTTATTTAACACTCGAAAATATCGCCCTTCAACCCGTTAACTTAGATAGTTATGTAACTTTGTGATTGCCTTAATATTGTCGAAATGTTACCTTGAAAAAAAAGTATTTAAAAAACTCATCAAAAGTAATGTAGGTGTGTTATCGATGTTATCACGCTCGTTAACGGCGACCAATATAGAAATTCACATTGTTGCAATTATTTCTTTAAGGTAAGAATAACATCCTATGCCAATAATTACCATTACAAAACCATTTGCTATATGATGAGCCAACACGAAACTTCGGTTTTTGACATTAGTACTTTTGGGGAAGCGAGGCCTGTCAAATATATCTTAAGTTGCTTCATATCGTTCGAATGTATTGTTAAAGTCAAAATGCGAGTTTCATGAATTTCATTAAGGTACCATTGTATGTAGCATCATAAAAGTAGTACATGTTTAGATCATTCTGTTAAACTGATATTTTGATGTATTAGTAATAACTGGTTTTTAAGTCGTAATCCATACCTCATCCAATAAGAAATTCCCAAATCACGTGATATATACAGTAAAACTTAGTAAGTGCAGTTTTAGAGGTTATGAATGTTTGAATGTATGAAATGGCATGACATTATGACATTTTATTTGATGGCACTTGTTATTTACCAAATTAACTATTAACAAACATTTATTTTTTATTTATAGTGCTGCTTTTAAAATAGTTTAACAAGTGGTAGTCGAATGGTATATTATATAGCTATTACTTACTGTCAATACAGGCTTTCCTGGTACAGCCAACGTTTCGTTGCACGCATCTACAGCGGTTACAATCGTCCATGAAGCGTTCACCATCTTCGTAAGCCTTCCCCTTGTAATTGCATTGTGTTCCTCTAAATATAACAAATTTAATTATTTAGTATTTTTTTAATTAAGATTGCTTATTGACATAAGCAAGAACATTTAAGTAGCGTGTCCCAGTCGGCGTATACAAAAAAACTAAAGAAAGGAACTGTACTAACCGAATTCAATTTTTTATTGTTTTTTTTTAAAGAGAAATATTCGATTTTTGAATTAACTATGGTCTTTTAAGAGGTATGTTATGAGTGTATAAATCAGCTGTAATATTGTATATCGTAAATGAATGTGTCACACATGCGAGTACAAACGTAAGTTTGATATGGAACTGAACAACATGCACCAGCAGGTGTTATTTGACCACTACCGTAGAGCGGAGGACATCCCGCCCCGCATTACTTACGAAGTAGGAAATCTTTGGCTCCGGGAAAACACCGTCCCAAAGAACGCTACGAATAGCAGTGTCATAACGCATGTTAACATTGTGTTATCTACAATTAAAAAACAACAACATGGTACAAAGTTTGAAACATGTACAATCCCACGTTTGAAACGTCGGGGTTCTTAAAGCGTATTCTTTAGACAGCACGTAACGCTTGAAATGTGGATTTCCTAAAAGACACAAAGTATGATCAAGAAGACATGTAAGATCCTACAACCTCAAAGAGTTTCCCGATTAACCAAACTGTATTGTCTGTCAACATATTAATGCGTTCTGAAAAATCACAAACTAGTACTATTCGATTGCACAAAATCGTTTTAGATGAAAAACTACGTAGATAATATTGACAATATTAAAATACGATTGCGAACATCTTAATTGCTCCATACACAATAAATATTTTGTACCGTAATTTAATCCCAAACATGAACTGCTTTATTTCTTATAAACAAGTCAAGTTTCGAAATGAATTCTAAGTCTTTTTTTTATTTTTCTTATAAAATACTTTATAACACCAATGCTAATTATACATGTATAAATGTAAATAGTTCATTCAGATCTAGCGCAGAGTGCCGTTTCTACACAAAATATCTCATTTTACATTGACATATACATTAACAAAGATTATAAAACTTCTTACTGGTTATTTGTGAACAATATTCTCCTGTAAATCTGATTTAGATCCGCTACAAATTGTTATATTTTATGCATTGAATATATGTATTATATATGTTGTATAACACACGCATTGGATGAGACTTGAATAAACTAATAAAACTATTAACTATTTTATTGGTCAAAGAGGTCTTCCCAAATATTTGTTTATTGCTGATTGGCTGACCGCTAATGTATTGCTCCAATGACACTCCCTGGAAATGATGTGACTAAATTATCCTTACTTTAACCCATTTACCGGATGTTAATGATGGAGAACCCTGATTAGACTCCCGTGACCATTCTGTGGATGTTATTGATTTCTTACCCAGATTTTACTTCTGGTGATAACAAGATAATATTCTAATCATCATATTCGCGCAATTCAACGGATGTTTTAGATGATTTAACAAGATTATAATTCCCGCGGCAGTATTTTTGACCATAATTACACATTTTATCTGCTTAGACATCTTGTTTAGTATACAGCTTTGAATAAAATTATTCATTCGTCCAGAGTATCTCATCTTTGACCTTTCAAATTATTGGTCTAGACTACTTTAACAATGAATGTACAGGTACGTCTGGTTTTTGCGAGAAATCCTAATCAACATTATTTTATTTTATGTATACTTTTATATTATTTATTGTTAAACAAATAATACTAACTTTCTAATTCTATAATTATGGCTAATACATCAAAAGATTTATTATTAAATTTCCAAACTTCACTAACGTTATTTTAGTGTCCTACGTTTAAATATTTTCTTGACAGAATCACGATTATTATGATATAAGATTATCATTATTATAGTTTCCAACATTAAAATATTTTATTTATAGAATCACAATTATTGTGATATAAGATGTATCAATAATTTATAAAGTTTCGTTATTCATAAATATAAATGTAAATAGACTTCTATTATTGTGTTACATTATTAAAACGTATATTGATAATTTCTGAAATGCAATTATTATAATTAATTGATTTATCTCGAACAATGTAACTAAATTCCTATCATATTATTAATATTATATATTTGTGTAAGATGGATAAATACATTTCTATTATTTGAGTCGCGTTCTGAGAAAACTGGGCATAATTCATAAGCGTAAAGTGTCGTCCCAGATTAGCCTGTGCAGTCCGCACAAACTAATCAGGGACGACACTTTCCGCCTTACCTCGATTTTCGTGTAGAAGAGACTTCGATTAAACGAAAAATACCATAAAAGCGGAAAGTGTCGTCCCTGATTAGTCTGTACATGCATTACACTGATTCCGCGCAAACACATACGCTCTAATTTTAAAGTTGTTTAACCCATTCATGCCTAGTGAACTCTCCCATCCTTCTAAATTGGATCAATATATTTCCAAAATTAGGGATGTCTAGTATATTTATTTCTATATTTAGAATATTTATTACATAAATTTCTTTAAGCAAAAATGCGCTGACCCTGATGAGATGTTGTTTGCAAAGGTCTTTTTTGTATACGCTAGGCATAAATGGGTTAAAGGTATTTGATCACACTTTGAAACTTAAAGGTGATTTTTTTCAAATAATCATATATTCACAAACGAATGTTTGAATTATATTCGAACAAGCATAATAACAGCCATTAAATGTGTTACGATTAGTGGCTCTATTATGTAAAATCATCAATTGAATTCGACACAATAATAAAGCGTTTGTTAGACTTTGTATCAATAATATGAAAATAAGTGTCTCGTTAATTTAGTGATAGTGTCTGAATAGTTTCGTGTTATTTCTCGGTCTGTGTAGCGGAAGCGCCTCGGTAATGTTGAATAAATGATGCGGTAGGTATTTTTTTTATAACTGTTCGCAAACCCCCATACGATAATATTGCAACACTCTTAGCATCTTTTTATACAATAAAAACACTTATATAAAAAAATTATTCGAAAGTTAATGCCGGCACTTACAAAAAATGCGAACTAGTAGTGTAATTTTCTAATTGTATATCATACATATTGTGGGTAAGTACTATAAAAATTAACATATAGCGCCACATAAAAATTATTACAAAAGTATTGCAATTCTATTATTTAAGTGCTTATTTATTCATCAATCTACAACAACAACAACAAATAACTTACTTTCTTATTATTATGATAACAGTAAACTGTCTATTTTCCCTTCCTTAGCGCCTGGTTAACTTCTTGGCTTCTGACGAAATTACCAAACTAACTTTGTAGCAAATACAAAAGTAGACTTATGTTATAAACCCCCCTCGGAAGCAGGACCCTTCCCTAAAACGGCTTAGCGGAAGAATCCCCCTTTCACAATTTGCATATACGGAAGAAACACCCTTCAAGTTTTCAGACAAAAGGAATAAGCCCCCTTCCTAACTGTTATCCAAAATCCATAATTAAATGAAGGTGCAAAAACCTGATTAAAGAAGTGTACCGACCGTTTGTTCTCAAGAAGTGTACCGACCGTTTGTTCTCAAGAAGTGTACCGACCGTTTGTTCTCAAGAAGTGTACCGACCGTTTGTTCTCAAGAAGTGTACCGGCCGTTTGTTCTCAAGAAGTGTACCGGCCGTTTGTTCTCAAGAAGTGTACCGACCGTTTGTTCGCAAGAAGTGTATCGACCGTTTGTTCTCAAGTTCTTTATTATGAGATGAACGCTTCCTTTTATTATGCGGCTCGTGTGAATTTGTCTTGCGCTCGTTAAAGTTAGATTATACGATTTTATATGTGTTAAATTGTACTATATTGATTAAAATATGTTACAATAACACAAAATAGGCAAGAAAAGTTATACATTGAAGACGAATTTCATAAAATGCAGCAAAGACAAATTAGCGCCCCGAGCCGATTGTGACGAAGATATTTCGTACATATTTTCCTACAATAAGCGAAGCATTCGTCTCTTTATTAGGATCGGAGTAAGTGTTCATGTGCCGTATGAATATATATCGTTTATTACACATTTTATATAAAATAATAAATATTTGACAAAATCGTGCATACTCTCCTTAAACATTCAAAATAACTTTCTTATTCTTACTTGCATCCCTAAAACGGTATAGCGGATGAAACCCCCTTTCACATTTTGCATACACCTAATTTAATTATGGAATGGGATTTGTTCTGCATATGCAAAACTAGCGAGGTTGTTTATTCCGCGTATTTAAAATGTGAAAAGGGGTTTTCTTACGCTATGCAGTTGAAGGGAAGGGTGCTTATTCCGGAGGGGGTTTCTTTCGTACATCCAATAAAGTATTCGGTACACCCAATAAAGTATTCGGTACACCCAATAAAGTATGCTCCTGTTATACATATCATCAAATCTATATGTCAAGGTTAAAAAAAATTGTGGACGTCACCTATGCACGAAATGCAATGTTTATCCTAAATTTATCAGAAAATGCGTGGGTTCAAGCTCAATTGAGCATTCAGCATGAACAGATCAAGTACACATCAATCCAAAAGCAAGAATCGGTTTTACTCTTAGATATGAGAGTATATTTTTTTTAAGTATGTACATAACAAATGGTTGAAAACTAATTAAATCATCTGTTAACATTCGCTTCAAAACTAATTTGCCATTCCATCACCGCATGTTCGATGAAGTCGACCCAAGCACCCTTCCACCACTGATTCTGTACCAAATATTTTTAGGTTCGTGATAAATTTAAACCTCTTTTCGCTTAAGTTGTTTTTATGGAAAAACATAAGTTTAACACCACGAAATTATTCAGCGTTTCAACGTTTTTTTTTTAAATTTAAGATTATAACTTCTGACCTTAACATGTATCACTAGCAAATATCGTTATATTCATCAAAATACCATTTACGACAATATTATTTATAGCAAATTTAATACGAGTTTGAATAATAGTTAGGCGGAAATATTAAAATCTTGTAGAGTGCGTTTCCTTCGAAGTTGTTAGTTGAGAATGTTAAGTGCGTGAACAATACATTTATAATGTTGACATGTAGACATATGTTAGCATAAAACATTGACATGTATTAGGCATAGGAAATGAGCTTCCTAAGTTAGACATTATATATGGAAAGTGAGAGGAACGAAATAAAAAAGAGAAGATAGAGATATTTTGGACAGCGATATATCAAATCGTTTATTCATTTAAAATATTTAATAAATAATTATTACATCTTTCTTTATGTGTCTTAAATGAGAGTTCTGTCTCTGTGTAAAGTAGCGTCTAGCGTTAAAATGGTGTCATTGTTCTATTCATTAATGCACATGCATCGCTGATGTGCGCAAAGCGCAAACAGCCGCAATTTAATTTCGTTTTGAATAAACAAAGTGTTTCTACGTGTTTTGTTTTTATTAGGCTCAATCACCTTAATTCAAAACTAGTTTAACTTTGTATCAGTACGCGTGTGATAAGTTTTATGGTTTGAAGCATGTCTTAACGCATATTGGCTACACGCGTCTACCGTAGACGGAACGTGGGATATTAAGTACTGCGGCGAACTACCAGCTATCATTTTGTACATCAAGGTATATTTATGTTTGCGTCGCCTCTGGCTAAGTGTTTCACAGCCGAGTTATTTGTAAATGTTTTCAAGTGGATATAATTGTGTGCAACCGGATACGACGCGCACGAGCTCGTTTTGAAAGTATTTTAATAATCGCAATTACATTGTGTATTATTACAATAGGTTACATCTTCATATTTAAAAGAAATAACGTATTACACAGTAAAATGTTTTATTTCAAGATATTTTCTACCAGAAAAATATATCAACAATAATTTTCGCAAAATGTTGATTTGTTGTAATGTTTTGTCCTTGATATTTGCTATTTGCGCGTGGTATGCGCACTCATTTTGTCGTTGACAACGAGATGTAAATGGACATTAACAATTGGGAATACCCTGCGCATTAAAAATGGAATGATGTTGTTTATTCGATTAGCTACAACGTAAAATGATTCTGACTTAAAGTTTTGGCAAATAGACAACATTTAAAAAATTGTTTCAGATGTGCAAGTTTTCGTTGTAGTTATGCAAATTGCGATGAATCAGAAATACTGAACATTGACCATGCTGTCTATTATATGCATATTTTACGATTTTAATACCTAAAAATTATAAAACGTTATACACGCGAAAAGATTGAATAATTTGGATAGGTATGTTGTTATCGTTATTTATTGTGATTACGAGGATAGCTTATATAATGTATAAAATACACCAATCACTGTGTGATCAGGGATGGCCGAGTGGTTCAAGTGCTAGACATTTATTCCAAGAGTCAAAGGTTTTAGCTGTATAATGGTTTACTTTTTTTTATCTTTTGTTATTTTATTATTGTGTTTTTTTTTACTAAAGCTGTTTAATTCAATTGTATACAGTTATTTGATTTAAAGCATGAACTGACTTGTTTCAATATTGTCAAAGTATGAATGATTTAAAAAGAAATCCACTCACCCATTCCATTTTATTTCAAAATACGAATAAAAATCTTAAAACTGTTTTTGTGATCAAAATTTCTGATAGTTCTATCGAATATGGTCAATGAGTAACGTCCACATCTCATCATGCCAATTTGATGGCTTGAGCATAATATTATTTTCGCAGCCGATGTCATGACCATCTAATAAGTAGCCACGGCCGTTGTCTTGAGCCGTTTTTCAAACCCCACTCGAATTTAAACTTTGATAAAAATGTTGTGTGTTCATATGGGATGCTGTAATTTCGAATAACCGAAGAGAAATGATTAAAGATTTCAATAAAATGTTGTTCATATTTATCTTTGGTTTAAATCCTGTGTATTTAGAGTTTGACAGAGAGAGTGGTGAATTTCGTTTGATTTTTGACCACATTCTAACGGATTTCTTTAAAAGCAAGCAGCTAGGAAGGTACGGATTACGTTCGCCACGTCCTTTTTACTTAGGCTCTCAAAGAACACACGCAAACCTGCTTAATTCAATAGGTAAAATATAAAGAATAGGGAAATACTTACACTACGCTTTTAACCGACATGTATACTGTGTCGCAGCCGATGGATGAACCACAGACGATGCGTTTTTAGTCGATTGCACGGTGTGAATATCAATCGGACGAGATGTCACTTAGTCAGGGCGATAAACAGCCCTTACATGTATTCGTCCAACGTGACATATATCGTTATACTGGGAAAACTCGTTTGTGTCAGAAATGGGTACGTTTAATCCGTCAACAATAAGTATAAAAACTCTGTGCCACGTGCACAAAAATAAATAAGACGACTGTTAAAGAGGAGCTTAAAACACAATTTCGGAGACTATACAAATGACAAAATAAGACAAAGGGTCTTAATGCAGTCAGAATTGTCTGCAGCAAAAGTCCCTACTTTTCAATTTAAATATATACATTAACAGCAGTACACGTTTTAGCAAAATCTACCAAGCATCCAAACAGGAGTAGACAGCACAACGTTTTGCGGCTTATATATTCTGTAGCGGAAAAAGAGACAAACCATAATTCGTCAAATTTTGTAAACATTTTCTTCTTGACGATCAACTTAACATTAAGGTACGGACAAGTGCCATGTTTATGCCTCCCACATTGTTGATAAAAAATGCTACGTATTCAACCCTTTGGCATGCTCAGTTTGATTACGATTCAACTAGAATTGTCAAAATAATACACCACACGCACGTTCCCAAAGACGTCCGTTCCATTGCTATAAACGACCGTGCAACATTAACAAGTCTACGCTATTGGAGACTTATTTTACATGATCAGGTGAGGCATCCCTTCTTAATTCATACTGGAAATGTCACTGCGATACGTTAGTCGATTCACTTACTGTGCAAGTGTAGCCGATCTTTACGGAATACGGATAGTGCCATCTGTAATCTCGCCCTTCTTTCATTAAGGGCGACACTTGACACACGAAGCGATACACGATATTTTTCGCGACAGTCACGGCGACGCACGATATTTTGCGCGACAGTCGCGGCGACGCATGATATATTCAACACGATATATCGCCCTTGTGTAGGTAGCCCAAAAGGCGATATATCGTGTTTAATATATCGTGCATCGCCGCGACTGTCGCGCAACATATCGTGCGTCGCCACGACTGTCACGAAAAATATTTAGCATCGCCGCGACTGTCGGGGAAAATATCGTGCGTCGCCGCGAATGTCGCGAAAAATATCGTGTATCGCTACGTGTGTCTAGTGTCGCGTTCAAAGGGCGTTTCACAAAACACGAAGCGACAATATTTTGCGCGACAGCCGCGGCGACGCATGATATTTTATTATTCAAATATCGCCCATATTATCCGAATCTCGTGTAATTTCAGACCGCGACACTAGAACACAAAGCGATAATCAATATTTTGCGCGACAGTCGCGGCGACGCACGATATTCGTACTGTTCAAATATCGCATTAATAATATCGTGTATCGCTTCGTGTGTCTAGTGTCGCCCATGATAAAAGAAGGGGGAAATTATAGATGGCACTATCCGGATTCCGCAGATCTTAGCCGGTAACGAGTATAAAGTGCATCTCCGTATGGACGGCTAACGCGTCTGGTGTTCATATATATTTTCTATATTTAACAATACAGTATGTAACAGCAGCATAAAATGCATTCATACGATATTGCATATTATAATTTGTAAATATATACCTTTTGTTAAATAAATAAATTTATTTATTAGTGCTGCAGCGAATCCAAAATTTCAATCGGATCCGAATTCGAATCCAAAGGCTCGGATATCGAATATTGGTTCGAATACTAATTTGAAATTAAAAATACGCAAAATAAATTATAATGTATATTGCTATAACCAAAATTATGTTTTGAAACATCAGAACTTATATATTTCTTATGAAAACAAGTAATAAACTTTTATCATTTTTATTATAAACTGTACAGCTACAAATATTTATACTACTTTAGCAGCATTAGTAGATGAGCTGCAGCCGCAACAGCAGTAGTGGAAGCAGAAATAACGACATCATAAATAAAAACAAATACTAAGTAGATGAAAACAAAAAAAAATGGACTTACGTTGTTCGAACAAACTTTTATACCCGGGTCCAGATTCCGCAAATTTCTCAAAAACTATCAAAATCGCACATACACAAAAAAGTGTAGGCATTTTAACGACAAACATTAATTATAATGTCTCATATTAAACACATCTTTGTCAGTCAGATGTAATATGAATAACGCTGTATTTTAACGAGCAATAAACGCATCATACGCAATCTGCAATACGTATGAATAAATACTTCGTAACGACCACTTATAAGCCAAAATTAGTATGCTGATAAAACCCGAAATGCTTCCACACGGAGGATTTAAATGGTTTAGGTGCATCGTGAATTTTCTTCTGCGCCATTTTGCACCATCGAACACGAAAGTAGATTGTGTAGAACCATGTTTTTATCGAAAAAGTAGCGATATTCGTGACAAACTACGTACCAGTCAGCCTTTCAAACAGAAAGAAATAATTTAACGAAAAGTACTAGGGCGAAAGAAAGAATTACCGCAAAGGAAAGGTTAAACTCAAATAAGATCCGGATTCGGTTACCAATCACGGTTAGATCCGCGAATCCTCGTTTGGATCCGCGAATCTCGGATATTTCGGATATCCGTTGCAGCTTTATGCGAAAAGCGTAGAAGCAGACCAGCCAGCGCATTTGAAGAGGAGGAATGAGAGGCTACTTCAACAAACTAGCCAGGCTGTCTGAAAGTCTTAAAGAGTCACTATGCTACGTCTAGGAACGTCTTGGTCCCTGATTAGCCTTTGTGGACTGCACAGGCTAATCTGGGACGTCACTTTACGCACAGTTATTTTATAAACATCTAAATCTTCCACAGAGTTTATGAAATACTTGTTTTCATTAAAGAATGAGTTCACATATTGGCAAGGGATGTTTTTTTTTTAAAGAAATATCATAGATGCTTTTAAGTATGTATACATTGTATTCAAACAACCGAAATAACATTCTTTACAAAGAGAAAATTTTAAAATGTAATTTTATGGGTAACCATTCATATAAGAAGGTAAATTGTATAAGCATTTATAAAGCTCTTCATTGATTATTTGTGAAATGTGTGTATTAATAACATAGAAATTTAAATACGCTGATAAGTTATACAGCCTTAATGCCCCAGCGCGCTTGAGATCTTGCTTCCAAATGTCACAGAACTTGGTAACAACATTAAACAATTATTAAACTTGTTATCGTGCCTCTATAGCAGGGTTTACATTCCAAATGTAAATGATGTGGGAAGAAATAAATATTTTCTGATATCAAAAATGCACAAAACAAACCGAAGTCTTTGAAAAAGTCCCTTGAAGTATATTGCTACAAAACAATAAACCAGCAATCGTTGTGGTAAAGTGTGCATGTGTTTGCTTTTATACCTGCTTTGAGTTGTTTTATCTGAATAATTTAGCTCAACTATAAGTATCCAACACTCGTGTACGAGTACAACTTACAAAGCGTTTAAATATCGATGAAAAACACATCACAGCTGCTTAAAAAAGAACATGTACTACAGTTAATACAGTAAAAGTGTAATAAAACTATTATCTTGGTTATATATTTTTATGCAACAAATCATATGCATATTAAAAGAAAACTTAAAAAAAATATTGTTTTGCTTGATTTTTCAGTTTCTCTTCCGTTGATCTGAAAAAAGAATCGGCTGTTATTAAGGTTAGTAACTAATAGCCCCATTTGTGCATGTGTATGTGTGAATTTCTATGTGCATTTAGAAGCCCTGCTGCAGATTTCCCAGCCATATCAGATCCCCCCACCCCTCCGCTGTACTACCAGAGATCAGTCAAGCTCTATCAACGACGTTACGCAAAAGACGATTGAAAGTATATTGCAATCTCGATATCCGATTGTTGATCTGCAGTCGTTTTAATTTCCCTGATCTATGTAAAGCCTCATATTTGGAATGAACTGTGCTGCGCAAAAATACCATTTTTACCGACGTAGTACGTAGTGGACTATTTAAGTTATTCATAAACGTACTCTTCCGCGTGACGTATAGCTAAAATTGTTCTTTGACTTTTTATATATAGGATCCTTTCAAACTTATTTAATTTAATACGATATTCATATTATGTGTCAATTTGTAAACGATTGTAGTTCATGAACTGAAACAGCGTCTCGAAGTATTTCTCGGCGCAGATGCGCAGTTATCAGGTTTTGGTTCATAAGCAAAACTGACTATCACAACTTGCTCTTAACCTGAGGTGTTCGCAAGCGAACAACTATAAACCCCATCGAACTCGATTGGGATGGAGGATACCGGTGGAAGAAAAAGACCGATCGTGGCAAAATTTTATCATTACTCTGACCGGAAACTCGCATGCAAAACCTCAATTGCCAAAACGTCAAAAAATTAAGTGCATACAACTAACAAAGGCTACACTCGAAGAGCTTCGAACCAAACAACAGCATCTTATGACAGGGCAAGGACGGCAGCTATCGTTAACTAAACAGTAACAACAATCTATCTATCCGTCTATCTGTCTGTCTGTCTGTCTGTCTGTCTGTCTGTCTGTCTGTCTGTCTGTCTGTCTGTCTGTCTGTCTGTCTGTCTGTCTGTCTGTCTGTCTGTCTGTCTGTCTGTCTGTCTGTCTGTCTCTCTGTCAGTCTGTCTGTCTGTCTGTCTGTCTGTCTGTCTGTCTGTCTGTCTGTCTGTCTATCCGTTTGTCCGTCTGTCCGTCCGTCTGTCCGTCCGTCCGCTAGCCAGACCGCCCGCCCACCCGCACGCCCGCCCGCCCGTCCGTCCGTCCGTCCGTCCGTCTGTCTGTCTGTCTGTCTGTTTGTCTGTCTGTCTGTCTGTCTGTCTGTCTGTCTGTCTGTCTGTCCAAAACACGCGGTTTTGTCACATTGCAAAATCGCGGCCAAAAATGTTTTGGAAAACCAAAACAAATCTTTAAACCTTATAATAACAAGATCTGCTTTTGTGAAACACAATTCCCCCTACTACGCTTTGAAGCCGCACATCAAGTATTTTGAAGAAAATTGTCCACTGCCCATAACTGCGCCAAAAGTAAGATGACCGGAACGAAACTCACACTTCATCTGTAGGACATGTAGGTAGACTCACATACCAAAAATCAGCTCAATATCTGAACGCCTTGCTTAAAATCCTCCGACAAACGACATGCCGGATAGTTTGACAAACTGACGGACGGACAGTTCCACTGCTATATGCCACCCCCTATGCGGGGGGAAGGGGACTTAAAAATACAGATCAAGCAAAAAATTAAAGAACTGTTTCATCATTTTAATTAATGGAAACGATGCATGTGATAATATAGATTATGAAATAAATGAATATAATTTAAATACACCACAAACCGAGAATGAACAGCTCCATTCGCCTTTTACAAATATATTAAGCAGTTTTCAAGCGGGCATCATAATATTTCAGCTGAAATAATTAAAATCTCATATAATTCTATTAAACCGTACTTCACAATTTTATTCAATAACATTTTTCAAACTGCACAATATTTTGAAAGCTGGGGAATGGGTTACATCACACCAATATTCAAAGGCGCAGATCCGAGCAATACAAAAATTAACCCGGAACAACATTAAATAATATTCTATCACATATATATAATCTCAAGTACTTTTAAACAGCTTCGTTTGATATAAACAAAACTATATCTGACTTTCAATTAGGTTACCAAGAAGGAAAGAGCACAGTCGACTGTATCTTAACTCTTAACAGTATAATTAACAAGGTGTTGATCACTGGTAAAAAATTATGTTTTATTGGTTATGGCAAATGTAATGGTAGTATAAATCGATCACTACTATGGTAAAAGTTAATTACCGAACAAATAATCTCTAAAATGGTTTCCCTACTCAAAGCCATTTGTTAATTAGTGAAATTAGCCGTCAGGTTTAACAATCGAACATCCGAATCAATAAATTCATCCTCTGGTGTAAAACAAGGCGACCATTGCTCAAGCATCCCGTTCATTATGTTCTTTAACGCCATTATTGAAAAAACACACTCTAATATAGAACGAGTCATAACGTTCAACGATATTGAATTCTTATTATTATCTTTGCCGATGATTAAGTCCTATTATCAACTGCGCCCAAATCAGCACAGCTTAAATGACATTGAAAACTTTTGTATTTATACAAACTAAAAATCTTTAATAGTAAGACAAGCAGTTGTTATTTTCGAAAAAAGTCCCCGAAACACAAGTATTAACTTTAAGTTATAGTGTTAACCGTTGTAAATTGTCACGTCGTTTAAATATTTGGGTGTTATTTTATTTAAAAACAGAAACTGGTATAACAGAGTAAAAACTATTTCCAAACACGGTAACATAGCGCTTCCTCGACTTATATATGCTTTAAACCAGTATGATTTCCCAACAAAAGAACAATTCAACCATTTTGCTACTAAACTAACCCTCGTTCTTCACTACACGGCTAAAATATGGAGACAAGATTCAGGAAAAGAGTACGAGGTTATCCATAAACACAATATGAAAACTTCTATGTGACAACACATCAACAAATCTATCAACACTGTAAGGCGAATTAGGACGATATAACTTATCTTTAAATTACACATATTCAAATATGTAATTAAATATTATCATGTACAATTGATTGTCTCATAAAGATAACATATGCATTACTACGCAGTGACGCAGAAAACAAAACAACATACACACACAAAATACACAAAATAAAATTGGGCTTATCAAAGCAAATCAATTATTGAGCAGCTAGGTTTAACTTATGTATGGCCTCAACAAGAAAAATCTAAATAAATGTTCAATAGCACTCTATAATTACAAACGATTATTTGATCATTACAAACTACACTGGTACAACCAAATCAATAATTCATCAATACTTAATACATATATCCGCATCAATAATACGTTAAATATATAACAATATCTGGATATCATTACAACGAAACAATAAAAAATCGCACCGACTCAATTCCCGCCTATCATCACATAGATTAGAAATAGAACGAGGACGATACCACAATACTGCTCGGGATAACAGAAAATGTAAATGTTTATGTCGTAGAAAGTGCATATTTTTATTAATATGTCCAATATACAATGATATTGGAAAAATACATATCTAAAGTCATATTATCGAAAATGGCCAAGGTTTAATAAGTTTAATACGTTCATGAGAACTAAACAATAAAAAAATCAATAATTAATTTTTAAAAATATATGAATTCTTTGTCTCAGAATTTAATGAACAGCAATCATAATCAATGTTAAAGTTAAACATCTTATGTTATGAATAATTAACACCATTGCTAACTTCTACCATAACCTAATTTTCAGAATTCGTATAATTCACGTCATTTAACTTGCGCGTTTTGCATTTGAATTAAAAGCAATTGTATGCTTAACAGCAAAAACAATTGCTGTTGTTGACGCAAATTATGGCGCTTATATTAACTTCATATTAAATCTTAAGTTATTTGTTCAATATACATGTATAGCGTTTTTACGCGCATTAATAGCCGAATAAAACTCAATAATTTCAACATATTTAATTGATATCATCTAGCTTTAAAAAGTTTGTATCGATTGTGTGTTTGCTTTTTTTCATTAATTCAATTGCATTTATTCTACAATAACTCCTCCAGCACATAAACATACAAAAGAAGCATACATATATACATTATTAAGGCTTGAGGTTTATTTCAACGTTCTATCAACTTCTCCAGAGGATGGAATTTAAAGTGGAAAAAAACTGTTTTGGACATTTTTCTGCAATGGGAATATGTAATAAAAGAAGCATAGTATTACTATCTGATTTCTTCATTTTCATACACTTTTTCGATATGAAAAAAACTTATAAGACACAATATATGGCACCTAAAATCATGTTACCGATCATCTTGTTCCTTTGAACTGTCTTAAACGCACACCAAACATAAATTGCAACGCTGATTGCCTTTTTAAAGACATGTTTTCTTGTTATGCACGCGGGTTTCGATGATTAAAATAATTTCAAAAATGCTTTTTACGAGCCTTACATGGAAAACAATATATGGCATTTGAAAAAAATGAAGTAGCTTGCAAGCTTGATCCATATCACCATGAAAAACAAACACACGTGTATTGCTTTATAACTACTGTTATCAGTCATCGAACACGTGTCTTATAATAAAATGAAAATCAGTCATATGGCATTATGATTTTAAATAGTACATATTAAGTTTAATATAATACACTGAATAGTTACCATGCCATATGGCATAAGGTTTGGTAACGAGAGGTTGTCAACGAAAGTAAAGTTACTATCCATAATAACTAATTTGTCAAAAAATGTTTTTTCAAAACCTTTGAAATTTAAAAACAAAACAATTGGGCTGTTTTGAATAAAGAGTACACATAATTATCTTCAACTGTGGGTATTGGTAGGTTCGTAAAATGTTGCTCTATTGAATAGTATGTATCGACTGTCATTTGAGGGAGAGTTCAACTGTGTAGATCTTTTCAGAGCTGCGTGGACAGTATATGTCTAGTTTTTGGTCATAGTCACAGTCACTTCTTTTCTATTTCCTTCAATTTAGGTGTGCCTTTAGGAGATATGATAAGTTGATAAAAGACATCATCAACCAGCAAAAGCTCCGGGTCTTTAAATTCAATAGACGTTGCCGAAATCTGCCTTTGCGGATACAGTTTATTATTACCGATGTCTCTTAGACACCATGTCTTTCCATGCTTCTCAATTTCATACTTCCCGTTTGATAGGGTTTTATTGTTTGTGTTAGGACGAGGTTCTTCTGTAGACTGGTTATCATATTCTGGAATCTTGCTAGTACTCTCGATTGTTTCCAAACATGCTGACTTCTCATTTGTAGAACGTTCTACAAAATAAAGCAAAAAGATAATTATGCAAAATGTTAAGTCAGACATAATCAACATAAACATTGATAATTTCAAACACTGTGTCATAATGTGGGTTGATACTAATGACGACCATTTAGAACAGAACTTGTCTAAAATATAAATTTTTGATTCAATTTTGTTCATGTGTTTGTTTTGAAGTGTACAACTTTGAACCTGATTTATAAAAATTTCATCAAAGGAAAAGTAGACAAAACAAGAAACAGGTATAATTTGTCATTTGTACGTGTGTGAATATTGAATGTACACGTCTTGAACTTGGGAAATAACATATTGGCCGCACCACTTACTGATATTGTATCTGCTAGGACGCGTTTTCATTAGACTGTGTCGGTGTGCTTATTAATATATCAGAGTCCGTTAAAAAACAAAGACACGGATGGCTGTGCAACAAAACGGGCTTTCATACTGATTATTTGCTGCTATATATGCGGATACGGATGCACACTCACAAATATATATCTTTATATATATCAATTAATTATATTGACCACACCGAAAAGAACACAGATAAAAGCTGCTATCATAATATTATGTGATTATGTCATTTCATGATTTTATATTCATTTGCTGAGATAATATACATAGTTCATGTATAATTTTGACACATAGTACAAATTTGACACTTCGAATGGCGAGACGACCCTGTGACGGGACACTTCGAATACAAATGTAAATTCTGGCCGGTCTTTGTATATTACTACAAAAAGATACAAAAGATCTACAAAAATTCGTACACCTAAAAACAACGTGCTCCTACAAACTTTATTCCATGTTCAATAATATTTTGTTTCATAACGTATCATCAATGATTTCACAATGCGGCTGTATTAGACGCATAGTAATTGTGTTTGTACCATGGGAAAATATGTTGACACACAAATTCTTTGCGCTACAACCTGCAACCCAGTTGTGAAATCGAAACGAGATTAGAAATAATAAATAATAATACTGTGCTTAAAGACATTAATTGCAGACCGAACCATAATATAAAAAAATAAAAGTTAAATTTCTAGATGACATTACATTTTACTGGATAATGAAAATGACATTTAAGATATGGTTGATATAAAAATGTGTACAATCGATAATGAATTTGAAAAAAAAACGTATATAGACGTGTGACTTTGTACTTCAAACTTACAATTGTAACATGTGAACTATGTGCCAAAAGTCCATTTGATATTAAATGATAACGTGTTGTTACAAGAACCTGTAACAATTACATTTGATTGCTTGTTAATGAAATTGTATAGTGGTCTTCCTTCGCTTCAGAATGTCCAGAACACTAATTCGTATGCACTTAATAAAATATAAGCTCCGCCCAAAAATCCTGTAAAAATAAACTTTGCAGAAATCTGTTCTTATAAACATCTAAACATTTAACCGATGACATGTAAAAACGTAACTTGTGAAATAAAACCATTTTTTCTTTTAAATTGCACTTGATTTCTTCTTTGCTAGCCTTCCAAGTAATAAGTAATTAAGTTATCAAAGCTCAAGGCGTTCTAACGATATTTCGTGGAAAACAAAACGCGTTTGATTTAAATAGGCTTTTTTTTATTTGACAAAAGTGTCTTTATAATATGATAGTATCGTTTTATGTTAGAGATCTACAACCCCTTCGTAACTTTCACTTGAATCAATTGATTACATCAAAATCAACAAAAATCATCGTGATTTGTGTACCTATTTTTGTGACATATAACATGTACTTATGTGCAATAAATAAAAAGGAAACAGAACATGTATCGTAAGATTCAAACCGAATGTCCGAATAGTAGTTCTTACAAAGAACATAATCATTATTTGATAAACCCGAAGGCATGTGTCAAGTTACAGTACAGTAACACTAGAAGATAGCAAGATGTATTCGTGGTTTATGTAGAGCTAAAACGGATATGTAAAACATTCAAACTTAATGCCCTTGACATTTAATTGGCGGAGCTGGAATTTGTCTTCTGCACATGGTTTTCATGATTATTCCATTTCAGCCAAGTTTTATTAAAATTGAAATGAGTAGTAAAACATGGAGCAGACACAAATATCTGACACACATTTAAAGGCTAAACAAATTAACCTTCAAGATTGACGACCTTTTAAATGAGTTGGTATGAAAACAACATGTTCTGCAGGCGCAGTAAACATGTAACATTTTGTTTATTACAGTGCTTATTTTACATCCTTGACTCTGAAGAACAAATTGAGGTAAAAATGTATGATCCTCTATTTATGCGTCCGCTCATGATCTCCGTTATGTCTTAAAGATATTCCAATCAGGAGAAAATGTTTGACAAATTTGAAATACGTTTAAGGCCCAAACATTTGATTATTTATTAGCATTGACATTCGGGTAGTAAGTTTTGATAAAATAACCAATAAAACGTATAAATAAAAGTGTAGGCATCTTTATATGTACCGAAACTGTGTTTGTCTAGATCCCCATTTCCCGAAGATGTCATACCTGGTTATATTCCGCAAAGTAACAGCGCTGAGCTTGATTAGATGAACCGTCACCATGAAATGATGTCTGCCTTAATGGCATAGGTCTAGGCGGTGCACTAGGAGGGAAATCTTGATGCATTTTGCCCAAGTGTCTTCCTGTGTCTTTACTAATCATTTCAGTTTCTGGTGAATGTTGTCTATCTGAAGCAGCACTTTGACTAACAATATCAGCTGACTTATATTGCCTTGGTGGTATTGTTGGAGAACAAGACTGATCTGCTTCAATGGATAGCGCATTTTCTCGTATAATTCCAGAGACCTTTCGTTCACCACCTTTTGGCATATTATCTAAAGACCAAGGATCTGCATTTGTTATAAGGGTCGAAACCTGTAAATAATAATAACAACATTACATTAGTATGACCTGAGATTAAAACATTTGACATCCATATGCGACATTGTTTTTCAGCCACTGAAACCGAGTTATGCTTGCTGCACATCAATCTCCTTAAAATATGACACAAGTTTAAATAGTAGAGTAGATATCGAGCAGACATGACACTTTTTATATTCAAGTGTGACATTGATCTTGAGTTAGTGTAACTGAGTCAAGCTTTAAGTAATAAAATTGAAGCCAAGTTTCAGGTGAATTTTTTCAAATTATATATGAGAAATGAGGCGGAATCGGGGATATTAAGCATAAATAGACGACGGGCTGACTGATCAAATGACAACGGGCATCCATAAAACACATAATATTGATTCATTTCACCATGTGTATAGTGTATACTATTAATTTTCGGAATAGTTGTGTTCATTCTTATAAGTTATGATAATACTTATCGTAACAACAATCAATAAATGAACAAAAATGTTGAACTTTGAACTGAATTTAAATCAATGTGTAAGACTAAACAACTTTTTTTTATACAACATTTTACAAAAATGTTCAATCTCCTCCTGCCGGCCGTCTTTTTAGGAACCATGATTTCTTATAAGGTTTGATCCAGGGTAACACAAGTCACATTTATGTTAAATTATTGTATAATCAATTCATCCTTTTCTGTGATTTCCGGAATTTTAATAAAGCCACATAAAGGAAATCGTTCCCCCTTTTTTAACATAACTAAAACTGTCT
Organism: Dreissena polymorpha; assembly: GCF_020536995.1. Lineage (NCBI taxonomy): Eukaryota > Metazoa > Mollusca > Bivalvia > Myida > Dreissenidae > Dreissena > Dreissena polymorpha. The sequence goes on along the minus strand of NC_068363.1, from coordinate 56,390,154 downwards.
GTTATAATATATATAGGATGTGGCACGAGTTGTCGTATCATACCATATTTTATTAAACGAGTTCAGGAATTTTGTTAGTAAGCGAGCCTTTGGCGAGCTTACTAACGAATTTCCTGGACGAGTTTAATAAAATATGGTATGATATGACAACGAGTGTCAGATCTTTTTTATCACATGCTTTTAAATGAGCAAATTGAATTAATATAAACGCAAACATAATGATTAATCCCGAATGTTTGTTTACATTTCGTGACGTCATTTGACGTTGCAACGTCATTTCAGCAAAATAACAAAATGCGATTGGTCAATAAACGAAAACTAAGCCAATCAAAACGCTTAAAAATGGTGTATTACACATGTGTAATAAAAAAAAATGAAATGGTTGTATTACATGGGAAACAGGGTATAGCATGTGATATATATATATATATATATATATATATATATATATATATATATATATATATATATATATATATATATATATATATATAACAATACAAAATGTCGTGGAACGGAAACAAAGTTAAAAAAATTCAAGTGTTTTTTCTAACAGAGTATTCATTAAAATACATGTAGTACATGTAGGTTATTGATAACGACACCCCTTATACAATAAAGACAGTACCGTTAGCGACGATGAGTCATCCAATAACTCGTCACTTCCGCTACACCACTCCTCTAGGCCACCGATTTCATACGTATGGGAATTCAAAAATTCCTCTGTACAACTGCTGCGCTTGAAGATGTAACTATTGAAGGTGCTTGCGCTGTTGAGCCAATGTATCTTTAATTTCACCTCCTCAATTCCCTTTTTCTCTTCATTTAATAATATATACATTTTTTACGTGTTTTTTCGTAAGTAAAATAAGATAAGATAATCTTTTATTATAGTGACATGTGTTTACGTACAAGATGTTGACAGACATATATACAATGCATAAAAGAACACCCGGCCTAATAGGCCTATAAGTCACCTTAACGGCAGTGTAACATATAACGTGATCATTATTATACAAATGGACAATAAAATATTTGAGCAACATGCTGAGTTCAATGAATAAATTAGAAATTAGAAATTCAGGTTTATCCAAGTTAGATCAATATAAAGGAAGGCATATTTCTGAATAATATGTAATACGTAGATGGTACTTAAAAGTTCATTTACAATATTATATTATTTTAAAGTTTAAAATGACACATCTGCATACAACAGATATTTCTACAAATATAACATACTGCTTCTGATATAAAACGCATTAACAACAAATTTTGCACACATTCTAGGATGAAGCTTAACCAACACAATTAATTTATCTTTATTTGATTGACATGTAGTATATTCTTCAGAGATCAAAATATTCCCAAATATAACTGATCTTGTGTTTTCATAAAGAGTCTAAAGACTTTAGATTTTTCTGTATTGATGAGTATCCTCCATCGTTTACACCAGTCATGGTTTTGGTTAAAATATCAATGAACTCTTGGCGTTTTTGAATACGCTCTATGTGTTCTTGGCAACATCTTTGAGCTTGTGTTAACCGCTCGGCATTTGTCTCAAACGCATCAATGCACTGTTTTTCGCATTTTGATTGAAGACGATCAAACCAATTGATAAACTCGGTTCGTATGCGTTGAAGATTTTTACCAAACTCTTGTTTACATGCGTTGTTTTAAAACTTGTTTTTCTCAATGTTGTTTTCAGTAGACTTTAAATTTTCGACCAAGTATTGAAGATGCGACTTGCAAGTATGTACTTCTTCTTCGTCAACATTAACCTCAAATAAATGAACCACTTTGCATGATACGTGGCATGAAAAAAAATATCGGCCACATAGTGTTTCTGTATGTTCTGTACAGAAGAATATCAAATTGTCTGTTTTATGTGTCGCACATTGTGAGTATCAATATCACCGAAATTATCTGTAGAAACCTCACGTTTATTTTCGCCCGCAATACTCTCATCTATTATCGTTTTAGTTTGGTCAATTAAAAACGCCACGTGATTCTGAAATAATTTGGTCGACTTTCTGAACAGTTGTTCACACATTCTTAAATTACAGTTTTCACAGAAAGCGACTACTGACTCCGAGGCGCAAACACCGCATTCATTTAAGGAGCAATCCGTTTGTGTAAATCTGGCACTGATCGTAAATTACACACACTCAGTTCCTCTAACCCTAACCCTTCATATAGGTTTAGTGAAACTCTATAAACATTATCGGGAGATAAGTTGTGTCTGCTAGTTTTTCTTTACTTATAACAAATGACTTACTGTATTTTCAATTCATTTAGTATAAAAGCATAATTAAAGCTAGGCGACCATCGCCCTGATATAAAACGTTCGCCTTTCTTTTATTTTGCGAAATGTATACTTTGTGTTTATTTATATATTTATATAATAACTTTTGAACTTTCTGACACAAATGTACAGATGTTCAAACACAACACTGTACAACAGATACACAAGTAAACACGAGATATAAACGTGACGACCTATTTAGAGAAAGAATTTTGATATCATGTGCAATAAAAAGTTTAATCTGTGGTAAAGGTGCCATAGTTGTAAGGCTACACAGTGTTTTTTATGCAATCAATACGCCTTCCAGTTTCATTCATTCATTCATTTATTTCGTATTATAACAATTTGTAAAACATGGAACATAAAGCATATATTTCACATAAAATAAGTTGTATCTGCTTATGGCATAAAAATAGCAAACATATAATTTAAAATAGCATCACAGTTGATAAATCTAGCATACAAAGATACAGGTTTATAACATTCAATAAATTATATAACTTAATATAAAAATTGGAGACCGTAAAATAATAATACTATTATTGGCAAATAAATGTTATATATTTATTAATGATATTTAAAATCATTAATATATCAAAGATGTAGACTCTTTGAAAGTAAAGCATCGAATCACTAACAATAATATTAATAATAGATAAATACAAGTTATACATGATCCGACGGTGATCATTTAAATACAAGCAATACAAAATATAATTAAAACAACGAACATAATGAAATTAATGAACACATTTACCTGAAATATATATTTATTTATGATATAAAAAATCATTAATAAATCCAAGATGTGGACTCTTTGAAAGTAAAGCATCGAATGACTATATCAATCATTCGATGCACAAGATCGACATTGAACCTTTTTGTGCACGGGAAAAGGGGGGGGGGTGATCTGAGTATTTGTCAAATTATTAACGTGCAACTGTTTGGATTAGGTGAACTGACCTTATCTTTATCTAGAGAAAAACGACTTTAACAACTTAATCGAATATACAAATGACTAAATTTATATTCCCACATAATACTCGTGATTTACTTTTAAAAGTAACTAAATATAAAGATACTGGTAAACAATAAAATAAAGTGACGTCTAGCGGCAGTTCGCGGACTGGTAACAAATGGTTCCGGTGAACTGTTTTGACGATGCTTTTGTCACCCTCACGCTGGATACTGAATACCGGATTGACGGATCAGGTTGGCCATGTGGACGGTGTTGAGACTCCGACACTCTGTCATTTTGATCCCAACACAGCGTCGATCGCAAGTCGAGGGGCGCGTCCAAACATTAACTCATATGGTGAGTAGCCAGTGCACTCACTCCGGGTCACGTTGTATGCATGCACAAGTGCTGGTACAGCAGATTTCCAGTCTGGCTTATGTCCATTGTCTAGTGTGCGAAGCATCTGTAACAGTGTACCGTTAAATCGTTCGCATTGACCATTGCCTTGTGGATGGCAAGCAGTCGTTCTGATCTAGCGAGACATACAATCTGTCCGCGAACGCTTTGTTACTTCTCCGGAAACCCGTAATGAACAAAACAGTTCTCGAAATAAACTTTTGCCGTGTAGCGAGCTGTTTGATTCTTAGTTGGAAATGCTTGAGCATATCTCGTAAAATGGTCCGCTATAACGAGTATGTTCTCATAACCTTCTTTCGAAACTTTCAATGGAAGTAAGTCAATGAACACCAGTTGCATAGGGGCCGTAGAGGTAATATTTACTAGACCAGTGGCAACAGTAGGGGCAGTTTTACTACGAATACATCTGTCGCATTCTCGTTTCCATTTTGTTATTACACTTGTCATACCAGGCCAATAAAATCTTTCGCTGAATAGAGAAATTGTTCTTTCTCGTCTCTGGTGGCCCATATCATCATGCAACTCTTTAAATAGATGTACTCTGGCAGATTCTAGCAAAACAACATGTTGTAAGGTTTGTTCATGTAATTTGGCCGTAAGCATAAGAATTCCGTTATCAATATACAAATTCTTGAGTACTCGGACATACTTTTTAACTTTCGGTGAAAGTTGCCGAATATTACTCTGATTAGGCTCCAGTTAAGAGCAATTAGTGCCTTGGCCTGTGTTATTGTTGGATCTGCGTTTTGACCATTTATCCAGTCATCGGATTTTAGAACTTCCGGTGGGTTGCAGGCTTCATTTATATTAGTCTGATCGACAACAGGACTTGAATTCATAGGGGTTGAATGCGTTACCAGGACAGCTTGTACCACGTCCTGATATAGCCAAGAGAGTGCATCGGCCTCAACATTCAGCTTTCCTGACCTGTAATGTATTTTGAAGTCGTAGTTAGCTAGTACCCAACTATGAACTCATGCGTCTAGTTTGGCAGAGCTTTGAACAAATTTCAGTGCATTATTGTCCGTGTAGACATCATATGGGATACCATACAGGTAATCATGAAATATATCGGTTATTGCCCATTTAAGAGAAAGAAACTCCAGTTTACTTGCATGATTATTCTTTTCTGATGTTTTCAGACTGCGGCTTGAAAAGGCAGCCACTCTCACCACGCCGTCGTGTTCTTGATACAATACTGCACCAAGATCGTGCGAAGATGCGTCTGTATGCTACTTAAACGGCTTCGAATTGTCAGCATACGCAATAACTGGGGCCGTTGACAATTTGTGAACAAGATTGTCGAAAGCAAGCTGTTGTGCTTCACCCCATGTTAACTTTTTTTTAATTGACTGGTTTCCGAAAGTGCCGATCAGGAGGTCGTTGAGAGGCCAGGCTATCTGGGAAAAGTATTTAAGAAACTTTCGATAATAACCGGCGAATCCTGAACAACTTCGAACCTCTTTGATAGATGTCGGTACTCCATTTAAGTATCGCCTCGATCTTACTTGGGTCGGTTTTTATACCGTCTTTCGACACCAAATGACCTAGATATATCACTTCCGGTTTCATAAATTCACACTTTGAGGCTTTACGTTTAAGCTTTTGGTCTTTTAAACGCTGGTAAACTGATTTAATTCTTTGAACAGCCTCTGAAAAATCATGACTGAAAAATATGATGTCATCAAGGTATATGAGACATTCTTTTAGGTTTAATTCGCCCATACAACGCTTCATGAAATGTTGTAATGTAGCCGGTGCGTTTCAGAGGCCCAATGACATCCGGTTGCACTGAACGAAGCCTAAACTGCCCACTTGGAAAGCGAGTTTTTCTTTGTCTTCTTCCGCCATCTCTACTTGCCAGTACCCCGCCTCCAAGTCAAGTTTAGTGAAGTAACGGGAACCGGAAAGGAGGTGAATTGTTTCGTCAATGCGGGGAATGGCATACGCATCCTTGTGGGTACGGCTATTCAGCTTCCTGTAATCAATGCAGAAGCGCATTGTTCCGTCCTTTTTCCGGACAATGGCCACGTTGGATGAGTACGGGCTGGATGATGGCTTAATAGCGCTAACATTCCCTGCACATGCTCACGAACCTCATTTATGAGTCCAGGCGGTACGCGGTTGTTTATCACTTAGCCGTATTTTGTGGCGAACGAGATCGGTATTCCCCAGATCAAACGGCCTTGAAGAGAAAACATTCCTCATTTCAAACAACATGGATTTGAGTTGCTCTTGTTGTTCCGGTTCTAAATGATTAATATCAACTTTCAGACTATCGCAAAACCTATCTCTATCTTCCTTGTTTGTTTGTTGTGGTGCACACGTCGCGTTTAATGGTGTCTCTGCGGTATCTGGTGTCCATGAGCGCAGTACCTTTGCAGGTTGCAATTCACAGAGAACGGTTTTAGGGACAAGTTTAATGGGTTTGGCCGACAAGTTGAAAATGCGGACAGGAACTCTGGCAGTTTTTCCTCGGCTGTCAAGGCGGACAACACGCAGGCATACACCAATTCGACTTGACGACTTCTTTGATGGCTCTGTCCCAGTAACAGCGGCCGAGTCCTGTGTTGACTTTCGAACTTAACCGGATATTGTCATCGTTTGGTACGGTGGTAGTTCTACAATGGATCTGTTCGTAGAAACAACCAAGCCTATGTTCGTCGCCAGAGACGTTGCCATTACATCTGCTTTCCATTCCTCGGATATGTTTTCTAATGGAAGTGAGTGAAGGTGTCGTATCACATTGGTACCGATAATGACTGGCACATTGATATTGCACTCCGTATTGGGCACTACCAAAACTGGTACGTCAAATGTTTCTTCAATTATATTTGGAACTGATATGGCTGCTTCGATGTATCCCATATACAAAAGTTTTGTTACGTAAGCTCCTGTGATTGACAGCTTTAAATATTCTAAGCTATGTAGAAATGGCTTTGGGTCCATTTGTTCATAATATTTTCGGATTCGTTGGAACAACCGATAGGCCTATCAAATAAATTACATTTTCGTGGTTTGGGGTCAGAACCGGAAACGTCGTCATTTCGAACCTCTATGGCGATGTTTGTTAGTTAAAATGTTCCTTTGATGCTGGTTGATTCTTCATAGATTTATCTGGGTTTGCAATATGATCATTTTTCCAGTTATTCTGATAATAATTGGGGCGTCTCCTGTATCCGCCTCTCTGAAACCTTTCTGTCGGTATTCACATGTGTTATTTGCAGCTCTACCATTGCCTATCTGCCGACCTGTATGTTCTTCCTTTTTTAAGTCTTCCAACTTGCGATCGATATTCTAAATTGTATTTATTAGCTGTTGTATTTGTTCGGTACTTTGACACGCATCTCTCTCAACAGCAAGCTGACTCACTTTCCGGGTACCCTAACTTATGTCTGTTATCTTGTCCTTTAGTAGCTTCACCTCGAATTCATATACGCCTACCTAATTTCCGAGTTCCTCATATGTTACATTATTTTCGAAGTAAACGCTGGTGGCATTTCTAAATTCTTCGCTCTTGAAGCCCCTCCAAAACCTTTTTCTTAACTGAACTTTAGCTCATCTCGTCTTCACACTAGATTACGGGGTATGCTGACTAGATATTACCGGTGTAGTCATTGATTTGATCGAAAATACCAAGTACTATTGACTCGATAACAACTTTGATAAATGGTATCCTATGTGAGTTATTGCCCGTAGTTTTAGCACTGTTACACTGTTTTGATTAGAGAATAGTCAACTTGACGAAATCATCCAATTTGATAAAGCTGATTTTGCGAATTTTTATTTTATCTGTTTTATACGGTTACACAAAACAAATTGTCGAAAACGTCTTGCGCGCACTAAACTAATATACACCTTTAACACTCAGTATACAATTTAAAACACAATTAAACCGGATTTCTTCCTTTTTGGTCAGTCACACTTTGATCTTTGATGTTAAGCGCACGTCATTTATTTTGAAAGTTCCACATATGTATGGAAGCTGTCAATAAGCATTACACAAACAAAATAAATAAACACTTGCATTGATACGTACATGAGTACCTGTAGTATACTCTGTACATCAAAATCAAAAGCGGACTTAAATAAATAACTGCACATTACACTGGATTTTTAGTGTTAGTACTAAAACGATAACACCCTCTTTGAGTAATTGCATGTATAAATCACACTTTAAGCTTAGACTTATTTACAGACATGCGTGTATAAACCATATAGGAAACGAAACCTGGACAATACGTTTTTAAAAAACTGTCTTCTAAAATCATTCATAGTCCTGTAAAAAAGCTCATTTGTATTACCAAAATAATATGACAATAAGAATGTACATACCTACATGCTTTCACCGAGACGCCGTCGATGACGTTTTCCAAAAGAGCAGCTTGATTATATAATGAAATTAAACGTTAGACATCGAGTGGCACCTGTCTGGTTTGATAGTAGTAAGATAACTATGCGTGTTAAATCTATCTGTAAAACAATCAATTTCCCAAAGGTTAATAAATAGATCAGTTTAACAATGCTACCACTGTTGTTAATTTTAGAAATCACGTGGCGCGTCGAATTTGACAACGAGGCTGAAAGTGTAATATTCTTTGTAAGAGTATCTTGATGATTAAATACCACTTGATTGGTATTGTTTACATTCGGAATTTTTTGGAGCACTGACACTGGGTACAACAACATAAATATATGAAAACCTGCGTGTGTTTGTCAATAAATTTATAAGGAATTATAAAATAAGCATTAAACATTCTAACACCTAAATAATATGTCAACGACATAATAATAAGTACCATAAGTGTATATTTATAAATTTTCTATTATCTTTATAATCATACAAGTTACCCATGACCATCGTTCATAGTAAAGGTTGTCTTAAGACTAAGCATCGATACTTCAACAAACCAGAGATATAAATAAGCTGTAAAATATAATACATAACATTATATAACTATAATTCTCAAAAGTATGGGTGCGTTTATTAAGGATCTAACATGTAAGAGGTGGGTAAAATAACCATTATACAAAGCACTATTAAAGGCGAAGTGCATGGCACTATTTCAATGTAATGTTAATTTTGTTTTTAATTTCATAACTTCTTTTAAAGTGAATGACAATATTGAATAATTATGTAGACAATGAGAAAAAACGGAGGTGGTGTAAACTGAAGTGTCTATTAATGCATATTGATAACTCTTTATACGTGGTTATGTGACCATATCGTATTTTACCATACTTTAGAATAATGTCGGTCGAGCCCACTCCGCTTTTAGTTTAAACCTATTTATTTTAGCTCGATTGCAACGAAAGCCCTAGGCTTATATAAACGCTCTCGAGTCCGTTTCCTGGGCCTAGAACCAGTACTTGGTGTCTTTGGGGGTGATCTAAAGAACGCTCCCACGGTGGGGATCGAACCCGTGACCTCCCGGTCGCTAGGCGGACACCATATCCATTACACCACTCCGCCTTTGTATGATACAATACCGGTTTCTACGCTCGAGCGATCATTTCTAGTGTTAGTTTAAATTTGTTAGTTTAAATTTGATTGGTTAATAACTTGTGTAGGTTTCCTCGAGGAGTGTAGTGATATATAAATCATATTGACCACGGAGTTCAGAGCAGGAAGACGCATTTTTCAGGCATTTATTTCACGTACAGCATTTGTTAATTTTATCTTCTTTCTTAAACAGGTATGTTAAAGTATTTGTCTACTTGCTCGGATCATTTGTCAGAGTTTGCGCTTATTTCTTATACGTGTAATTCTCTTATTTTTCGACCTAAAGTTGTAGTGTTCGAACTTCTGTATTTTAACATTTTATCACAATTCTTTGTTTGAACTGTATCACGTAATCCAGTAATTACAGTTTCACCAATGGACGAACGAGACATGATTGTGTGAGTGAAGAGATAGTATTCAGAACCACATTTTGGTAAGTGAGCTGTATGATTTGTGTTCGTGATTATGTAATGATGTTCGTTGCAAATGTTATCTGTTTTATGTTTTTCTGTGTAGTGTAATTTTATGCTGCATGTTCTGTAATGTTAATATTTATAGAAGATTCATTTTATGTAAAATTGTATTTTTTTCCATATCTGCTATGTTAATGTAAATATGGCTGCTAGATTGAACAAGCATTCATGTTTTATCTAGTCGTGTATTATCCATTTTATTAAATAATGTATTATCATTATTTCCAGATTGCAGAATCTCTTTCATCAAGAGTTACTTTAGTATCAAGATATAAAGTATATGATTTATTGTGAATTAATTAAATATTTAAATTACATAGATATAGTTTTAATATTCCACCTGAACTCTGAATAACATTTGGCGCCCAACGTGGTTCATTATCCCTCATAATTATTGCATTTTTCAAGTAGAATCTAAACTCTCGATATTTTTATATTTGTTCCTGTTTTCTTTGCACACATTTACACTTTTTCGTAGTTCGAACGTCTATTTTGTTTACATTTTCCCGAAACGTTCACTATTCAAATTCTCCTATTTACGCATTTACTACTGTGACAAACTGATTTCCAGCTGCGTAAAGTTCATGCATGTAACTTGTTGTTGTTTTGGACAATTGTTTAATTAAATACGTCTCATATAATTCCTTTAATATTTTCTGTAGTTTGTGTATAAATACCGTGTAAGTGTATAATTATTGTTTAAACTTTTAAGAGCATAGCGAAATGAAATTAAGTTCTCGCATTAAATTGCATTCCTATTTGTCTATATCTCGATATTCTCCCTACCCTCGTGTAGACGATACCGGTCTCTGATTAGTTGAATTCAAAGACACATGAATGCGTTATTAGCGCGCGAATATGTAACGCTCATTCTGATTGGTAGTCTCAATATATATATATATATATATATATATATATATATATATATATATATATATATATATATATATATATATATATATATATATATATATATATATATTATAACAGTACAAAAATTAGTTATCCATTGAAAAGCTATTTTTGACCTCTTTTAAGATAAAAGCTTATTTCCAATGGGGTCCATAAAAAGTACGAGAAAAAAATGATCAAGTTGTTATATGATCTAACTTACATGCATATACTTTGGTGTTTGATTGAGAGAAAAAAATGTGATTAACCTAGAGTTTTGTCTCAATCCGACAACTAAACCAATGTTAACAAAAAATGAAAAACATTACCAAACATGAGACTAAACTAAATACATATTTTTGCAAATATGGAAACATTTCAATTCAAAAAGTATATATCACAGATTCCAATTGTTTCTATATCACATTCATATTCTAATACTAATAATACATATATATGTATTATATATGTAATCATGAACTACTCAAAACGTATACATACAAGCTTCGTGTTTTAAATACGTTTAATATATGATGATACATTTAACTTTATGAGAAAATACATTCCACGACACGTTCTTCGTTATAATCATAAATTGATAACGCCCTAAGTAATCAAATCCAAATTATCTTATTGCTCGTTTTAGTACTTAAATAAGCCTTCATTTTATTTCTGACAAATCCACATGTGTTCATGTATATCGATTTAAAGTATCAAAATTTCAATAAAAATCCAGTACTTCAGATAATAGTGTCCATTACAAGTCTTTCATTTGTTTGTCATTTGTTCGGAATGAATATGTAAGTCAGCACAATGGCCATGTCGTTTTTTAATAATAATTTCCGATATAATTATGAGGTAAGGATATTGATGATATTAATATGCACAAACTGATACTCGAAATCAGTAATAAGCAAAATTACATATAAAGAAGTAATAAATTTAAATTAAAACATCGTTTGATTGAGTTTTTATCACATCAATATTATTTTTATGTTTCTAATTAAAATATCATAAGGGTGTTTATGATAAATTCAAAGAATATACATAAACAGAAGTAACTTTGTTTGAAAATTTAATAAATATCAGGAATATAAAAAAGAGCAATTGTAATATCAACTTTACATACTGAAATTATTTTCAAATGTATCATCGACTTTGTTATTGTAAACGAGCCTTACCAATTCGTTGACCTACTTTGTACTGACTGTTATTTAAAAAAAGATTATGAAGGTTTTTACCGAAGAAATTTTAGATACATGCCGTAGAATGACATCGATTTATCGATTGCGCACACCAAAAATTTCCTTTTTGGCTTAATACTGATATTCATATTGACATTCAACAACAATTGCACGGACATGCAATCTTTATCAATAAACCAAACCAAGTCAAAATAAAATAAAACAATAGTTGTTAAATACACACTTATATTGACCGAGTTGAAGAAAACTTTATTGTGCATGCCAGAAGGTCGTTGTTCAACTCATGGACAGTTTTCTTCATTTGGAACATTGCTTACATATATGGATAACTACAGAAACCGTCGTGTCAGGCCAAACCAAAACAGTTTTTGGTAAAAAAAGTGCTGATCATTTGCCTAATATTTGCGATTATATATTGACCTCAATATACGCGTATTATTATAATATGTTCACATATTTTTTTCAGAATGGGAGCTTATCAACCTTAACGACGGACGTGAATGCATCTTGGAACTGATAACAAAGAGTAATGACGATTTAACGCGAGCTAGTAATGTGGCGAAAATCATACAAGACACACTGAAATGAAAGACTAGTCACAATGAGTAGGTGTAAGAATGAGGCGTAGCATTGGAATACTCTGTCCCAAAATTGTGTGATTATAAATCTGTCTAAACGTTCTAAATTAAAAAAGAACACCATAATATACATATGAGAAATAATTGGCACTTTAGTAAGCCCCAAGCTAGGTATGGATTAAAGACACATGCTTAGATCCATAAACGTTGTGGCTGCCTTTCCGGGTACGATAAGAGGGGATATACTGGAATCACAATACATGAATGAATGTATTTTCCCAGTCGACTGGCTATACGCCCGCAAACACTTGGTATTTAATGATATTAATTAACAACGTTCAGGAAAACTGATTGCCCCCAGTGGGTTATTTTTTTGTAAACAGACTTATTAAAAACAAATAACAAAAAATGTTTCTCCTAAACCACAATCAAAAAATTCTGTGAGTTACATTGTTTTGTGGTTCTGTATATAAGTGTAATCATTAGGTTAAATACGGGGTCAAATATTTCGTTATTTTAACTTACTAAAAGTTACATGTCGCGCCGTGTTGTGCTCGTTACTACCACCACTATAATGTGTACTTGGATTATTTAGTGTTCCTGCTAATGTTCCTGCTAATGATGCTATTTTATTCAGTATAATTTGACATATGTACCGGTATTAAACATATTCAACCATACTATGAGTGGATGTTATTGCAGATTTCCAACCGGAGAAGAAACATGTTTTTGAGAATGCGGAACAATTTAGGTCATAATATACTAAATAGTTTCCCTATATAATTCAAGGTAAAAGCGACAACGTTAAGCGAAAATAAATACTGGTACAACATTTTGTACATAGAGACCTCCATAACCATTCATTTTCATTAAGGCCATTCTAAGCGGAATTGATTTATACAATAAAAAAGATATGTCATGGTCAAACCAAGAGAGAACTTGACACGAATCGAAATCGTTAACGTGGTTTCACCTGTCTGTGATTTATTTGTGATTTACTTGTGATTTAATAGTTATGATAAAAGCTTTATCATCAAATCTCAATCATAATTAACATTTGAATTTTTATCTGTTTATACCACGATGTTTACTTGTTGCGTTTCTTAATTGTATTGTATTTTATTTTTTGTTAGCGCTACAATTATATTATAGCAATAGTGATTTAGATTGTGATTTACGTGTGATTTAATGATGCCATTTAATATTGTTTCATTAATTAAAAAAATAATACAACATACACTGCGTAGTGTTCATTTCTTAAACAAAATGAATGCAAATAAAACAAATCGATTCAAAATGTACGCAAAATCCGTGTAATTGGTTCTCACACAGAGGGAGCAAATCTTCGTTGTTCGTTAACTGCATGTAGCAAACCACAAGAAAAAAGCAAAGTCATATGAGCATTTGTGTTATATGAAATATTACTTTTATCCCAAATTTCTCAATTATCTATGTCACACGATATATAAAATGAAGTATTATCTTTTGTCATTGGCAGTTCAAACATTTGATAATTTTGGAATATTTTAAGAGTTATACAAGCAACGTTTGACTCAATGATTGTCAAAGCTTTAATTAATTATTTGCAAGCAACTGTGATCGGATTTACTTAAGCGACAAGAAACACATAACATTAACTTATTTGACTGAAGTAAATATTCAGCACTTCCCTTACAATAAATAATGGACAAATTTAAACACACATTATGCACATGAATATAATAATATTTAAATATCTGTTTTATCTCAAGAAAAGCTACTTGATTGCAATTCCTCTAAAACAAGGAATTCTACAGAGAGGGGGTATCTGATTAAATTGCTTTCATGTCGAGTCCAAGTTTATAAGTATGTAACAACTTGCTTTCGCTTCTTCTCGCACTATCCCACCGTACTCCTAATGTTCACCTAGCAACAGCATTTCGACTGGGACCTGGTGGTAAGTAAACATTATATGTGTTTTTGTATTCATATTTCACTTTAATGAATATTTCATTTTTGGTTTTGATTCAAGATTACATCCACTTTGGACATTCGTGTTGCTGACGTCTCGTCTGGGTACGCTTGCTTCGCTTTCCGAGTTTGAGTGTTGTTTTATGGTCTCATGATTCCTATCGAGAAAAAATAAATATTGTAAGAAAACAACACAATTAAGTTCTTATTATACATGTAGTCAAAATATGAATGTGTTAACAATATTCATTTTTCTTTTGTTTATTTCATGTTTTATCTTTTTTATTAACATCAGAAAAAAATAAATTGGTCGGCATATTTTAATTTGACACTTTTGCGATTTTTCCTAATATATACCTTTTTAGTTGTGAGCGTTAGCTTACAACTAATGTAAAGATGCAGTTTTGCAAGTCAGTCAGCTTTAGCTACGCTAGGAACGATAACTGCAAGCCAGTCTGCTGTTACCTGCGCTAAGAACGATAACCACTGCATGTCTGCACTACATGCAGTAAAATTGTGAAGACGACGAATGCTAGGAGCGTCTGCTCTACTACTACAGTGTGTGTATTTATTATGTAATCAATAGTGTTTAACAGCTTGTAAGACGACATTGGCCAGTCTAGTGTTTATCATTGAAATCCGTACATATTGGCTGCTTTTAGGAAAAACGGGGCTTAATACATGCCAAATAAGATTAGTCTGTGCACACTGATTAGCCGGCGCAAGATGCACAAGCTAATCAAGGATGGCACATTCTGAGTTTATGGTAGTTTTCGTTTAAAGACAGTCTCAATGTACTGGGATGACAATGAATGCATATGCATTAAGCCCTGTTTTCCAAAAATGAGTCTTAATTAAATTGTATTTTTATGAATGATTCGAAAAAGAAATCACCACATCTCGACCTGTGCTTGAAGACACACTCTTTATAAATTTGAATGGGTTGTGTTCATTTCAAATTTGCGATATAAAAAGCTATCATATAATTTTGAAAACTGAGTTTCGTCTAAGATTATACAACAACGAACAACTTCAATATCTTCAGCGCTTTGATTTTTATTGGAAAACGACTTGGGTAACGGCAGTAAAGTGTAGTATATCGTCATAAAGTGACTATAAACTATAAAACTATAAAAGGCATTATTTTAACCGCACAAATATGTTCCATATAAATGCATACTTGTTTATACGTTTTAACACAAACTAATCTCGGTAATATAAATATTAAATTTATGAACCTTCACCAATCATGGACGAAGATACTTAGTTACGGTAACATAATGTCTGAATTTTGAATCAGTAGTCATTTATAAAAGCAGATTGTGTTCATTTGTTCTTTTTTAAAATCTTAAATACGTTACTTTACATACATTATACCGGGCTGAACGCACACAGGACAGGGCACAGAATCTCACAAGACAGTAAATAGACACGAACTATTCAAGGGACACGCATATTTAAATTAATTGAGATATATCATTTGACAACATAGCAGTTACCAATTCTGCACTTTTAAATACTAGTCGTTCTAGCCGAATATCGACTTGTCGTTCTTGCCTTTAAATTCGTTGCTTGTCGTGTTAGCCAAATTGTTGGTGTTCATTAGAAATGTCATTAGATAGTGTTTTATGATATTTTTCGGACAAAACACATTTTATATGGCATTATTCACGTCTGCATATATAAGAGCAAAAAGGAGTATAAAAATATATAATAGATATTTTGGAAGATTTAAAATGTGCTTGTCGTACTTGCGTACATTGTAACGTAAAACTAGGAATTTGCCTCAAATGATGGACTAAACTACTTATCTGGTGTCAACTATTTGTATAACCGGGTATAGAGCTCAACTTTACCCATAGCCTGCGCTTCATTTCGTCAAAATAAAGTAAATAATAAAATACTTGCATGGATTTGAAGTTTCTTAGCGGAGGCAATGTTTGCAATTTTCTACTTGGCGTGCTAGCCAAAATGACGTCAGGGATCACGTGGTATGGTCACACTGGAGGCTATACATTTTGAGGTACCCACGCACGTCTTTTTTAATTTTACTTTCATTTCTCTGCCGATTTTGACAAATCATCTACAGGTAGAAAGCCTACGTTGCGTAGTTTTCAGATATATAAATACAAATTTATAATACTGTTGCGTTCAACTAGGCATTTTTAAGATCACTCTACATGTCATTTGATTTTTTTCCATGGAGTGTTGATTTTTTTAAAATTCTTACATGCGATTTTGTATCGAATGGTGTGTGTAAAATCGATACCGGATGCCTCTTTAACTGAGAACAAAGAATATCTTAAAGTTTTTGAAAAAAAAAATAACCGAGTGCTTGTGCATAAACATTCCTGCATCGAATCTGAGTATCAAATCTTATTTTTGTCAATGAAAGTTATTGACTAGGCCATTTGTCTGTGCATGCATCTGCAAGGTAACCAAAATAGAGAATAATAGGTTAGTGTTGATTATAGATCAGGTTTATCATGCGAGGCTTAGAAAACAAAAAGCACGAGCCTTGGCGAGTGCTTTTTCGTTTTCGTGCCGAGCATGATAAACCAGATCTATAATCAACACTAACCTATTATTCTATTTATCCCACTTTTTATTCAGTAAACTTTTTTTATTTAAACAAAATTAGTTTTCATGAGTGTTTGTCGTACTTTGATAATGACTGTAATGTAACCAAGGTCAGTGTATTACTCCGCGTTCCAAATATAACCGCTTATCAAATAATCATTTTTATTAAAAATCAGAATATCGTTCTGTAACAAAGAGTCGAGCGTTATTAATTACAAATGTAATCATATTGAATTGCAAATCTTAAAGTTTTATAATATCAATATGACATTAAGTTGTTATATACGGAACTACATTTGTTTACAACGTAGCCTAACACCACACACCATTCACTTTCGATATCAAACTATCAAGTCGATGCATAATATTTGCTTCTTTGTTATAATATGTGGTTATATCGTGACGAAATAACAAAAATTACTTGGAGTTAAGCTCATTATATACATTAACGAATGTGGAAAGGGGCACCAAAAAGTGTGAGGCAAACTTGTTCAAACTAGAGAAAGACATTTGCTGGTGAAGTGACTGGGTGGGGCGAACATCAAGATCAACTTGTTCGACGGTAGACAGTGGCTGTCTAGGCTGCATTTCGGCCATGGTTTCGGTGTATGAAGGTGAACAAGAGGAATCTGTTGGATTGTTACATTTACTGGACTGAGCAAAAATGCTTGAACACTTTTGCGGGTACCCCACTTTTGCTGCTGTTCAACAGATATGTTGGAATAATTAGTTATGGACTGGACATTTTTGTGCCCTGTTATGGCGCTGGTTTCAGTGAGTGGAATGTTTGCATTTCGAAGTTTTTGGACAAGGAATTTGCGAACTGAGTGGTTCGTTATTCTCTTCTGCTTGAGAAAGCCGGCGTCTTTTGCCATGGCCTTCAGCATCTGACCTAGCTTGTTGACACCCAATTGTTGACGCAAGAACCACTGGGATGCAGTGTCATTTGTGCGTATTGTCAGGTAGAAAGGGTGCTAACTTGAAGAAAAATCAGATGGACGCATATCCGAGTACAGCTTGTAAATTAACACAGGATTTCTTGGTCCAGACGATTGTTTTCTACGGTCAAAGGGCGGCAAATCGAACTGACTTCTTCAAAGGGGAGCAACAACAACAGAACCTATTTGCAACATAGTGTTAAATTTACCTAATACTAGAGGTTTTAATGACAATAAATGACAACAAAGAAGTTTTTTTTACTATTTTTCTTTGTCTTAAGGTCATTAAGATTGACAAACATTTGAGATTGTTTTTATAATTGATGCACTTGGCAAATACAGGTGACGAGGTGCGTGGGAAAAAGTAGTCCCGGTTAGGCAGTTGATGACGTCATTTCGTGCCATTGATTATAGCCTTGCCGTTGATTATAGATGAAATTTAATAAACGGGGCTTTGATCAACCGATTTCGCTGTAAAAGTGGGATAAAACGTATTATTCAACGACAAACACCAAGAAAATATTTAAACACAATGTATTCACTAAAAATGTTTGGCATTTAAATGTCAAGGCTGGGACGATTTGTATTAACAGATTCCCCCGAGAACGGCGGGAAAAAGCAGTATATAGTGTCAAATCCCTGTGACAAGAAGGGAAGTGTGTCCATGGAAACTATGCCGATAAACAGAAGTCTTTGTTCTCCAACACTGGTATCGTACATTACACAGGATCCTGTCGTCGGGAGTTGAACTCTGTACACATTTGACCTAACCGACTGACGGTGTTCCAAACGCTGTGAAGTCCCAGCCTTGACGATGTTTGTTTCTAAGGGTGGTTGACAAACTCGCCAATACTGAAATTTAACAAAATCTGGCAAGCATCGCATTACAATAAGTAATAAAGGGAGAGGGTGGTTAAATGTAAAATTTGTAAAGCAGTGACCTACTCGGTTTACTGGTCAGCTCAAAAAGGAATGACTGCGAGGAAAACAAGCGGTTTATATAAGTGGACGAGTCTTAGTGATAAAATGGACTATAGCATTTCATAAAAGTTATTTTTTTAGAGTTAGAGTGGAAAATAGCCTTTGCGTTGAATAAGATAGTTTATTCTTAAGCGAATAAACATTATTATTCAACGACAAACATCATGAAAATATTTAAACACAATTTATTCACTAAAAAGGTTTGGCATTTAAATGTCAAGGCTGTGACGATTTGTATTAACAGATTCCCCCGAGAACGGCGGGAAAAAGCAGTATATAGTGCCAAATCCCTGTGACAAGAATGAAAGTGTGTTCATGGAAACTATGCCTAAAAGGACCACGGCCACAGGAAGTGGTCCTTCCGCCACACAGCGGCTATGAACACACGCTAGCCCTGACACGCAAATAGCAATGAATTAAAATCGGTCTGGGAAAACATAACTTTGCTCAAACAGAAAGCTATAAATAGCCCCGGACAAGGTGTTTAACATGATATCGCACCCAAACTCGGAAAGATGAGTGTCATCGGATTTAAAAAGGGTAGGCGATTCGACAATGTCAGGGTATTTGATATAGCAGCCCCCTTTTTCTAAGAACAGTGCCGCAGTATGAGAATTAAGACGATGTTTACATTTTTAGCTGTTTTGTTATTATCAATGTAGCGCCAGCTTATGCGCGGGAGAATTGCACAAAAAAACTAGGGTCGTACCCGGAAGAAGCTGCTGAAGGTAGCTTACTATGCAGACGTAATGATTATAGATATTTAGTATCGAACGGGGACCGATCTCATTGCCACCACAATGGATGATCAAAAGTTCAGGTTGCTGATTAAATAGCAATATAGAATTAATGGATTCTTGTAAATCTTCCAGACGCATGCCGCCTTTGAAGTCCCATGTGATGCTGATCCCCGAGTCCTTTAAGCCCAGATCACTACCGACTACACTGCCTACTGCCCTATAATAAGCATCCCTTATTATCGATGAACCAACTATCCAGACGTTCCTTATGCGACCTAAAATACCCGATAAATTTGAAAGTTAATAGCAGATGCTCAAAACGTTGAACGTTTACCTGTGCCAGCCAATAGTATACCTTTATATAACCAACTTGGCTCTTGCGAAATAAGTTTTCGGCTCTAGTAGGTAAATAAATGAACTTGTATTTTATTTTATACAAAGCCTAAATTGATCATCAAACATTTGTACCATGAGTAATATACTTTGTTAATGAATAAGCACATTTAGAACACCATCAACCAACCATGTACCATTATATATAACCACCACAATGTTCTTCCGGGATTAAGTCCCGGCTCCGGTAGAGACCCGAGAACGGCGTTATCTACCAAGAGCTTGATATTTATTTAATATTTACTTATAGCCAAAAATGATCACCCGGCTTTTCACCATAAGCCAATTTGGGCGATCGTTTAAACACCATAATTTTGAAAATGAATATGCACATTTAGTGCACCATCAACCAACCATATATCATTATATATATAACCACCACAATGTTATTCCGGGATTAAGTCCCGGTTCCGGTAGAGACCCGGGAACGGCGTTATCTACCAGGAACTTGATATTTATTTAATATTTACTTATAGCCACAAATGATCACCGGGCTTTTGAACATACGCCAATTTGGGCGGTCGAATCAACACCATAATTTTGAAAATACATAAGCACAATTAGTGCACCATCCACCAGCCATATACCACATATTCACCATTATAACCACATTTTCTTATTAAGACTATGATCCTATCTGTTATTCTTGCATTAAGTTTCGGTTGCAGTAGAAACCCGGGAACGTGGTTACTACCAAGGTATTATATGACAATATGCTTTCCCATCTTAGACTATTCACTTAAATGCAAAGACTCAAGTGTAAAGCCAGCATGCTTTAATATGTGTAGAATTTTACCTTTCGAAATTTGATATAATTAAACCAATTAAAACATATCAGTTCAAAACACGTATACAATGTTGGTGTATTATAATAAAAATATTCTCTAACGAATGTAAGACTTGTATGCGTCAGATTTCCATCTGCCCGTGGCTTTAATCTCAGGTACTGAAGCGCCCTTGTTGAACATGCCTGATGCACCCCCTATCCGAAATGAGTGAGATTTATATCGGCTATCGTCTAGGCCCGTTGCGCAGACGGTTTTCTTTAAAACTGCATTGAATTAATAAATTGTAAGTGGGCTGCCATCAAAGTGACAGAATAGCGGGCCCAATTAAAAGTGCAAATAACAAGTTGAGAAGAATAATCATTAATTGCTTTCTTGTCATTGCTAGAAATTCAAAACAAATAAACAAAAAAGAATGATGACAAATTTATGTTAGGTGCAGCATATTTTTACCACAAAGTTAAAATTTCAATTAGATCTATTTAAAAAACTATTTCTTTAACGAATTCAGAACATTTGCAAACCCCGGCTTTGCTTGCGGTATTTTTGTCAATTGCTTACTTGAAAAATTATTATTCAGTCTATTAAACCTGTTCGGTTTAAAAGCTGCTTCCTTCTATGTATTAAAAATGCAATGTAATAGAAGAAATTCGTTACCAATGTCAGAAATACTTTGTGGGCAAATACATTTATTTCGAGTACTTAAAATATTCACTTTTAACTCTGACGTGTTTGGCAGCAATGATTGATTGAATATTTTTAAAATCATGTTTTGTCCGAGAAAAATAGCGTCGCTCGAGGTGACAACGATATTACATTACGCTCGTAAAACTTCTAAAGTAAAGCATTATTGGAAGGAGTGTTCTGATTGGTTGATATAAATAATACCGTATCGGACAGTTTAAACCGTCCCGGACAGTTTACTAAACTGTCCCGGACAGTTTAAACCGTCCCGGATGGTTTATGCGCACGAACGGTCCAAAACTTTCCTAAACCGTCCCGGACAGTTTAGTAAACTGTCCGGGACAGTTTACAAACAGTCCCGGACGGTTTATAAACTGTCCCGGACAGTTTATAATAGTTTTGGACCAGTTCGTACACCATATAGAAGTGCTATGTAAGCCAACGAAAATGCAGCGCTAAACAGTTTTACTTCGTATTGTGACCGACAAGTGAACTCTAATTTTCTTAGCAGCATTCGGAGAACGGACTGAGAGATGGGAAACCGGGAATCTTTTCTCACATGGGTACGCCTTAAACCTTCCAGCATTTTACGCACTATGTATTTCCGCGTGCAGTCATCGAAGTCATTTATTTTGTTGAAGAAGCATATTGCAGACACATGTTGGCTGACTGTTGAACTCGCGTATTGACGGAGAGATAAGAATGCTATATATTCGGTTATAGTCTCCACATATACGTTGGCCATGTTGGAAACTTATTGGTGATCCGACATAATTCTTCAAACATTGCTAAAGCACATTGATAGGCTTTGTGTGTTCTTTCGATTAGACCGGCATTAATTAATTTATTAATTTCTGATTAAATATCTGTGGAAACGACTCCGGAATATCGAGCGGCGTCTGAGGAAGAGGGAGAAGCAGCCGACCCCACTGAAAACGACTGATCGCGTCAGCAATTTCCTTTTTGATTCCATCGATATGGGTGCATTTTACCATTATATTTAATTCAAGAGTTAATAATACAAGGTGTCTTATCAAGTAGATAACACTTTTATTTTTGGATGTTTTTTTATTTATTATCTAAACCAGATCCTTGTTATCCGACCTGAAATTATTTTTTTTATTTCTTAGTTTTGCACCCCATAGATGTAGAGATAAAATTATTGGTACTAATTCCAAAAATGTAACGTTTTTAAATAGCGCAATACCAAATGTGACTGGCCACGGGAAAAAAGCCAATTCGCCGTGAAAGTAACAGCCGCACCCCAAAACTTTATTTCCACTCGCGTCGGTAAAGAGTTCCATGACGTCACTATGGAGCCAATCAGCTTCATTGAATAAACACGTGCCATTAAACTCGCGAAGGAATCGTATCCAAACTTGAGCGTCATCCTTTAAACCGTTGGAAATACGAATACGATGGTGTGCCTTTTTTGCATGTGACAGCGCATCGTAGAATCTTCTGTTTAATGCACGCCCGGCAGGAATAGCACGGGCGATAAAGTTAAGTAGCCCCACTGTCGACTGTAGCGATCGCAGTTTCATTTTCTTAGTTTTTAGAAGTAAATCTAATAATTGAAGAGACTTTTCAATCTTGTCTTTTAGGATTCGAATTAACTGATTACGCGCGTCAATTTCTAAGCCGAGGTAAGTTAATACTTGTTCGGGGCCGATACATTTTTCTGTATTTAATGGTATGTTTAAATCGCGCATTATTAATTTGAATTTTTCCATTATGAGGAAACACTCGTGTTTTGTTTTCCCTATCATAAGAAAATCGTCAAGGAGATGTTCAATGTTAATGGTGCAGGCTTTAGTTGCAACTAACCAATGCAAAAATGTAGATACTTTCATAAATATAAAACAAGCCGACGAAACACCCATTGGAAGAGATTTCTGAATCCAATAACCCATATAATAACAGTTTTATACCTAAAAGATGAAAATCCGGTGGTTGCACTGAACATAAATCAAACGCCGATGCAATGTCCGCCTTGGCCATGAAGGCACCGTTACCCAAATTTCGCACTTTATCTATGGCACTGTCAAATTTTGTGTACTTTACACTGCTGAAAGCCGGCTTAATGAAGTCATTTACACTTGCGCCTGATGGAAAGGATACATTTGTGATAAGTCTCCAGCCGCCAGATGACTTTGGAACAAGACCAACAGGATTTATACGTAAATTTGAAATAGGCGGTATTTCAAAAGGCCCAATTAATAGACCTTTGCGTTTTAAACTAGTTAACTTTTCATTTAAAACATCCCTGTGTACGCGGGCTGATACAAGGTTTGTAGAATTAATTGGTAATCGGGGTCCTTCATAATGTAACGTAAATCCATTACTTAACCCGTTTAAAATATATAACGCATCAGTTTGGTTGGGATATTCAGCCAAGTGTAAGGACAACTTTTGAATATTAATAGGCGTTCGGCCGAGCTCCCATATACTTTCTAGGTTCCACGGATCGCTGAGCTGGATTAAAGGATCTGCAATTGTGTAGAGCATATGAACCATGAGGCTGGAAACGCAATGGTTGTTGCATTAACGTGGGTCCAACCGGTCGTTGGATACCGTGAGGCGCTTGAGAGAAGCAATGCATAGATGAATGCCGGGAGCTACATTTTACGCATTTGTGGGCGAATGAGCAATTGGTATAAGAGAAGAAACATTTATTGTTATATGCGAAACATGGCTTAGCCGTACGAATGTTATTCATGTACTGAATGAGTTCTAAATGTTTATTTCCGTGCCTCGATAAAAATATAGCCATGTATATCAAGCAGGCGTCTGACCAAACTTCAATGCGTTCGATATTTTTAATAACGCCTGAATCAGAGACAATTATCTCGCCATTTCTTATTTGGACGTTTTGCTTGGTTAATTCTCGGAATTAAGGCAAAAGGGACCTCAAATCAATAAATTCCCTTTTCCAGATTTATTGCCTTGTCTGTAAAGGTACATGTGCGTACATATTCAACCAACCTTTCTCGCTTGGTTGCTCGCTTGTTCCCGGCTCGGACGATTCCTCTGGGTCAATTTCCGGTGCCGTCACTATCGGTTCCGCGCGAACGGCCCTCTGTCTCCATGACTTGAAGCGCTTGCGCGACATCCGCACGACGTCTTTTTGCACGTGGTGGCATTATAAAACCATAAAAATAGTCTTGTTAATAAAAACGAAAAGCGAACAATGATATAGACTTAAAAGCAAAAATACAATTATTCTAGAATTTAAGTTTGGTTAAATAGCTCACTTTTAATATTTAATAGTTTAATATTTAATATTTGATAGTTATGTTATTCCGGAAACACCATTTCTATAATAATACAAACACGTGGTTGTTGTATCTTGAATCTAAAAACTCAAATTATATACTGTATACTGTATACTAAATGTACAACGACTGACAAGATAAATCTGATCACCAAACACAATTTCGAGAACCGTACAAACACGTGATCGGTATATCTTGAATATAAAAACGCAAACTATTAAATACCTTACCCCAGAATAAAGATACTGAATTTCTTATAATAAATTTACATATAACAAGATTAAACTGTATAAAATAAGAACAAGTTCTCATTAAAAAAGAACTTCAGATATCTTTTCAACCACGTGCCTAAATGTAAAATTCGCAAAGCAGTGACTTACTCGGTTTACTGGTCAGCTCGAAAAGGAATGACTGCGAGGAAAACAAGCGGTTTATATAAGTGGATGAGTCTAAGTGATACAATTGACTATATGCTTCAATACATGTCAAAATCTGTTGGTCGGCCCCTTTAACATAATCAACTTTCAAGATGAAAAACGTTTCATGTCAGTCTAACTTTAGTCATAGGAAATACATTACTAAATAATACTGTTTGATATATTTCATAACCCCTCGATAGAACTTACGTGTTCTTGACATATATTGTGTTTATTTGTATTTGTATTTTGTAATTGACTTTTATGTTACATAATGTTATGCTATTACTCGTATTCACGTGACAAAAACTAATTTGTATATTTGAGTTAAAGACGATGTACTGCTGTATAAGTCTGAATAAACAATCTGTCTGTTTGTCTGTCTAACGAATATCGGTTGGACCCCCGTAGGATAGGTCCCGCAGCTTAACGAAGTAAGTCCTCTTCTGAGTATATAAAATTGAGCAGGCTTTTTATAATGACGCTATCACACTGTGTGTGTTGTCTCTGTTCAACGTAAGGGTTTAAAAGAAGCGAAGTTGCCCCTATGATGTTGTTTCGCCGGTTCACGAATCGTGAATGTTATATCAACTGTACAGAACCATATAATGATGAAAACAAATCCGTTTTCTGTTAAAATTTACAGATTACCAGGTTTAATATTGTTTATTTGTCGGTTGATACGTAAGTTAATAACTCAACAAGTGTCAATATTACCCAATTAACAATTGATTTAGCGAAAACCAGTATTTGTGTTACGTTGGAATAATATATACTATTATAACCATACTTGTATTTCAATTATTAAGGTGTATTTTATTAATTTCCCTAATTTAATTTTGAATAATGGCATTGACCCCCAAAAAAGAAATAATTATGTGAAATTTCTGAACATAAATTTAACTTTTATTAAAATTGTTCTCCCCGGATAGCCTCTTTCAATATTCAAGTTATGTTTACTCGTTTGTTATAAAACGTTTCCGTTCATTAAAAAGTGTTATCTGCATTCTGATATGTGTAGTGATAGGCATTTCATACAAGACCGAATTAAGTTTGTAAAAAAAACGTTTCCTTCTGATAAAGGTTTTATCTGCAGTCCGATGTGTACAGTGATAAGCATTTTATACAAGACCAAGTTACAGTTTACCAAATCTGTGTCAATAACATTATCATTTGTTTTGGTTTCATATTTACTAATGTCCAATTGTAGCTATCCTGAATTACACTCCTCCTCTTGATCTTGAACACGTCATCTATGTATTTGTAATATAAAAGCCCATCCCATTTTTATGTTTGCTTCCATGTTCTCTTTATGAATGTAAAAAGTAGGTTCCGTTGTTGTGAAACGTATACATATGCGCAGCATGATTAAATGTTTGATTCACTCTTTCAGTGAGACAAATAACAACTAAAAGCATCGATGATTTTCGCTGTTTACTGGGCAGTTTCGACGTCATGACGTTTTTATTCCCGGGAAAATCTCCATTTAAACCCGTTTAAAATTTTTAACAAATGATGGAAATTATAATCATTTAAAAAATTGTTTTTTAGTAGCTTATCGATGTTGACGTACTCGTTATCATAGAAAATAAGTATTAATGTCTAAGATAATTATTAAATTAAAGTCGCTGATTTACCGAAACCATCAAATCTCTTCTATTTGCTTCATTGTCGTACATTTTCCTATAGCTACGTGTACATATAGCTTAGAGAAACTTTCTTGTCTTGCGCACATATTTACTGACGAATTAGGTAAATGCGAAATAAACATGTATTGGCCATGCTAATTTAAATCAATTAACAAGAACGAACACCAACATCAATTGTTAATTACGACATAATCAAAGCATGTATGGCATAAAAGCGTTCACAATATGGAAAATAGTATAGTATAGATAAAACGTTAAAACACATAGCAAAAAAGTAATTACAAGTAAACATCGGTTGTCATTCTAAAGGTTACTTATGAATGCAGGATATTCGCGTGGATCAGTAGTAGGTTGTGCTTTATTTTCTACCCACGACGATTTAATAACGGTGATGGTGTGAAAATATTACTGTAATGAAAGTTTACAACCAATAAGTACATACTGTTCATACCTTCAAAAATATTGATATGCTCCGATTTGCCATGTTAGTCCTATCAAAATATGTTCGATATTTTATAAGACAACATCTGTCATGTCTATCGGAACCGTCCACTCGAAAATATCTTGATCCGTTGGATATTTTTTTATTTTTGCCCGCAAGTGGGTTTGTTACGTGAAGGTGCGGACTCGCAGAGGCTCTGCTGCGAATGCTATGAGGACGATACATTGAGCCTCGTTCTATGAAAACTTGTTTAAATGTGTGTGAGAAAAGTGTCGTCCCTGACTTGCGTGTGTCGTCCTCACAGGCTTTAATGTGTGTGAAACATGTCGTCCCTGATAAGAGTGTGTCGTCCTCACAGGCTTAAATGTGTGTGAAACATGTCGTCCCTGATAAGAGTGTGCCGTCCTCACAGGCTTTAATGTGTGTGAGTTAAGTGTCGCCCCTTATTAGCGCATGTCGTCCTCAAGGCTTAAATGTGTGTGAAAAGTGTCGTCCCTGATTAGCTTGTGCCGTCCTCACAGGCTATAATATGTGTGAGTAAAGTGTCGTCCCTTATTAGCTTGTGCTATTCCTACAGGCTTTAATGTGTATAAGAAACGTGTCGTCCCTGATTTGCGAGTGCCGTCCTCAAGGCTTTTTAGGGTTGACAATATCCGCTTCAATGGAATTTTACGTTTAAAGAAGGTTTATTTTAAACGAAATTTTAGACGGACAGTGTTATCCGTAAATAACCTATGCGGACTGCACAGGCTAATCTGGGATCATGTACTCATGAGCATTAAACCTAGTTGTCGCAGTACGAGGCTCCATTTCTCTGAAGTTTTAGTGACGGGCGCACATTTTCCTGTGCAGCATTTCATCGATGACAGCTTGTTCGTCAAAGTTCTGTTCATACAGTTCGATGCATAAAATCACATTTCTTGAATGATTGCGTATATTTTTGGTCTCAAAGTAGATTTCAGCAATATATTGACTTGTTTCTTGTACGTACACAAAATGTTATAGTGCTTTTATTGATGAGTTGAACTTTATTTCAACATATAAAGGCGGCGAATGAAATTCTGCGGTGTGAATATGCGTTTAGTAAATCAAATGCACAACAAATCTATTGGTGTTCCAGTCGGCTTTCGATGATTACGTTAGTTTCAACTCGGCGCTGTTTTAATATGAGGGGTGTCCAAAGATCAATTCGTATTTTCTCTTCAAATTCAGTACATCTTACATTTATTTTAAAATATAGATTCATTGAGAGCCTGTGCTTTTACCATTCCAACAACGCATGTGTCTTAAGTCTGACCTTCGTTATAAAAAAAAACGCCTTGCTGATTTTTTATATTGTATATATACAGTCCGAAATAAAACATTAAAGCACAACAATTCAAATTCATATTCAACGAAAAAACGTACTACCTGCGAATTTTAGAAATTGGATGTCATTGCGATTCACATATCTCCCATAATCGTGCGTTGAATACATGTGACTAAATTGTCTAAGATGTGTGAATAGCGTGTTTCATCCTTTCATTTCATTTTACACCAAAACTAGAAAACATATAAGTATTGTTATACACTTAAACAGCAACGAAACAGACATAGCTATCCATTCATTAATGTGTGCGTTCATTCTGCTTTAAGTCCGCATTGATAACGCATTGCTCTACCGGTTCGTGGACATCTTTTCTGAAACAAGAGAGTCAGATTCGAATTCAAGTTCATGCTCATGCACTAAAAATAGTTCCATAAAGCGAGCAAAATATTAAACGGTCAAATGTGCTTTATTCGTCAGTTTGTCCATTTCTCAATATGGTCATGTTAGGTTAAATTGACTTCAAATATTATGGTATTACAAGGAATTATAAGTTCGCGTTTAATTTTCTATTGCGTTGCGTGAGATGACTTTTGTCAAGGAATAACCATTGATTACACTCGAATCGACCGTATTTCCTGTATCGAGTTCTTCCATTTCATGGTTTTACGATGCCAGAACAAATGGTAACCAAACGCCTCTGACAGATAATTATACAGGATTGCTTCCTGAAAAAAATGGTTTAGTATTTTTTATCAAGGCATTGAATAGAGTTGCCACTATTAAAAAACCTGTGCGACAGGACAGGAAGTATGGATTATTATTTCACAGCAGTTATGCAGTTATCATGCGATTCCATTTCCGGATCTTTCGAATAATGTCTTATTAAGCAATTTAGTATCGATTAAGTGCCAGAGCTAAATGCAAGAAATGGCACATAGTTAATGATAATTGTTTATCAACAGTAAGAACATGGCGTGAAATTACTTTCAATGCGTGTTATCAAATATTTAATCTGGCAACATGTCGTTTGCAATTTAATGAATTGCATTGTCAACTTGTTCATATTTCGCTAGGGAGAATTGTTGGGAAAACCTTAATATATTTGCTGTTCTAACCATTCGAAAAACACATAGATGATAGTTATTTTTTAAATTGTTATTTTTGTTAAACATTGGAAATACTAGAAATAACATGTGTTCAAATGTCGT
The DNA here is from genome assembly GCF_020536995.1 of Dreissena polymorpha. NCBI lineage: Eukaryota > Metazoa > Mollusca > Bivalvia > Myida > Dreissenidae > Dreissena > Dreissena polymorpha. Next base: position 56,360,477 of record NC_068363.1, on the reverse strand, counting down.
ACAAACAATGGTTCCTTTTGGGTTTCAGGCAATCATTTTTGTGTTGGTTACCCTTTACACGTTGGGAACATCTGACATGGCCGTACATACGGCTACTAAACGCTCCAATTTGGTAAGTACATTTGCCATCAAACGGTTAATATATACACATTGTAAAAAGTACATAATTTAGCGTTTATCAATTAAATACCATTGCTTGATTTTTTTGTTTTAAACATTAATCGCTATATCCAATAAAAATTTAGTGGATGACGCATTAAAGTGATATTATGGGCATATAACAGTAGATAGGTGTCTATCGCAACCGTTGTTTATTTTTGGTGTTTTCACTTCATATACACTTATATTTGTTAATGCAGCATCATCATACTAAAACAATATCTCGGAAAAAGAAAAATGATCCATTTGAATATCAACCGTGTTTTCGTTTTGACAACTAACGACAGAAATGATTCGATGAACGATGCGAGTCTAAATGTAGTTTTCATGCAGATTCGTTCATACGACACAAAGACATTATTTTGTTTTACGGATCATTTCGGCTTAGAGGACTGGGTGAGTCATGTAAAATATCGAAAATTATATATATGTTTTATAAACAACTGGTAGCAAGATGAGTTGTAAATAATTGGTCAGTTACCACATTTTAACTAATTATTTTGACCTATTAATTCTTTTCAGCTCAATTCAACAGTGAAAAATGCCCATAATATCACTTTAATGGTAAATTTGAATTTCATAAATGAAGACAATAAAAATATAGTTCTTTAACCGAAATATAAGGCCTTGGTTCGGTGGAACATACGAAACTTAAAAAAATCCATGAATTTTACTTGATGTTTTAAATACTTTTACCTGATTGGACAATTACAAACCATTTAATTGAACCGTTGAACATGTAAATACAATTTCAAATTCTGTAGAACGTTTTATTAATAACAAACAGTGCACTTTTAAATAGTTAAGAGTAATTATGAAGTGCGAGTTTCATTACCATTATACTTGTTATACGTCTTGTAATATTTAATATTTATTTATATACATATATATTAAAAGCTAGGATATGTAAGCAATGGACACGATAAGAAGGGCCACATTTTTTACCAGTCAGCAGCAATTAATTTTAATGCGTCGCCGTAATTCATGTGGTTTAGAAGGAATTAAAACGATATATCTTTCTTTTTTTTATCCAACTAACAACTATCAATCGAAATATATTTTTGAAATTGTGTTGATTGTTTTTAGTTTGATCAGAACTACCATACGATTGTGTGTTGTGCTTGCTGCAACAGCACGCTGGAATGGTGTGTGTGGTGTTCGATTCGCGCGCCATGGTTTGGCATTTTTGGTTTTACATTTGCTGTCTCTTTGGGACGTTCTTGTCATGCGCTTGGTTTGGGATTAATTTTCGGGTAAGTGTGGGATTGGGTTGGCACTCGGGACGGAGGCTTTGCGTTAATCGTAAATGGGCTGTTATTGCATTTTAATCATGTTATGCTTGTGGTGTGTGTTCTGATATAAAAGTAGTGGATAAGAAAATTAATTTCTCTTTTGAAATATTTTCAAGAATTTCACCGTTCGCAACATTTTGTTCAAACAAAGATATTGTAGTTTTAAGACAAAACAGCGAATGTCAAGAACGCTAATAAGAAATTCACGAACAACTGATCCAAATTCTATTTTGTCATATCACTTCTCTAGGACAATATGATCACACCGTTGCGAATCCAATGGGAGGTCACAAAACGTGGCACCACCCTCTGTGTCGCGGAATGTTCCAACGACCCTGAGTGTAACAGCGTGTTCTACAACAAGGTCACCAAGAAATGTCAAGGTCATTCCGTGACATTTGGTCTCCTTGACAACCACATGACTGGTCAGTCTGATACAAGATACTACGTTCCATTTAGAGGTAGAATCATACTATATTTTCTATAGATTTTATTAACAAACAATAAAAACGGCATTAACATATGATATGTATGAACACACATAACATATATGTGTATTGAATTTCATGTAAAGTTTTAAGGCTTCATTTGTTCCCTACCAAATACTACAGGAACTGAGTAATGTTAAAATGTCAAATAACATCATTTAGTTCTGTTTTAATTTAATTCTCATGTAAGCATTCCGGCGTGCGTATTTCATACACTACTTCGTTCTTGCTTTGACCTTCAAAATCATGTATACAGTATACACATATATTACAATTATTACATAATATGATGTGGTGATTATTAAGGTTTTATTTAAACATATGGGGGGCTTGTCGCAGGAATATGATCTTAATACAGATGCGTAAATAAGTTTTTTGTATTAGTAATTGTTGTCTGTTTTGGATCGATACCGTTTGTACAGCCATTTTGTAACAACACTCTTCAATTATATTCTACGCAAACACACGGGGAAAATCTTGATTATGCAATACGCATATCCATCGGTCGACTTCAAAAATGTAACAAGCGAACACACAAGACAATCCTTGATTATGATAATCGCATAAACACACAACACGTCTAAATAATGCAATACGCAAAAACATGAGACGCCGCAGCTATGAAAACGCAAACATTACCAACAGAAAACGCTTCAGATATGTAATTCACACACAGGCTATGTGATGATACTTCTCATTTATAGCTCACCATCTAGATCAGTTACACGGATTTACATACCTAAAATGTCAATAATTTAGAACGCATACACGCAGCACACGCCTAAATTATGTCAGACACATACACATCTTAATGCCGCATATGTGTTATTCATATGCACATAGGGCGCATCTCAATTATGCAATACAAATAAACACATAACTCTCCTCAATTATGTATTCGCCATTCACAAATGCCAAGCCTTATGTATGCGAGACGTATACACAAATGATAAGTCAATTCCACAATTTTGTTCAACGAATGTAGACATGGACGCACTTACTATGCTATGCGCTTACACACATACACACAGGAAACGTCTCATTTCTGTAAGAAGCATACACACACGGAATGCCTAACTTTTTATAGTCGTATAAACATTGCATGCCTCAATAATGCAATAAACATACACACAGATGGAACATGGCGGAATAAAGCACTACAGTAAGCAACGGATATACCTCAAGGATGCAAGGGACACCTTATTAATGCAATTTGGCTACGCAAGGGAAATGTCTCAGCTATGCACTACACACACACATAGCACAACCAAAATAATGCAAAACACCCAGGAAAAGTCTCAATTACACACTTCGAATGAACACAGGACTCAATAATACGGTACACTGACACATACTACAGCCGAAATAATGCCATACGCATTCACACATCAACATAGGACAAGCCACAATAATAAAATACGGCTTCACATGTGACACACCTCAATATTTCAATACGAATATTAATAGAACATGCTTTATAAAGGCAAACGCATTGACTTCTCAACAAGGCAACACGCCTTGACTTCTAAATAAGGCAATACGCCTTGACTCCTCAATAAGGCAATACGCATTGACTCCTCAATAAGGCAATACGCCTTGACTTCTCAATTAGGCAATACACCTTGACTCCTCAATAAGGCAATACGGCTTGACTTCTCAATAAGGCAATACGCCTTGACTCCTCAATAAGGCAATACGCATTTACTCCTCAATTAGGCAATACACCTTGACTCCCTAATAAGGCAATACACATTTACTCCTCAATAAGGCAATACGCATTGACTTCTCAATAAGGCAATACGCCTTGACTCCTCAATAAGGCAATACGCCTTGACTTCTTAATAAGGCAATACACCTAGACACTTCAATAAGGAAATACGCCTTGACTTCTCAATAAGGCAATACGCCTTGACTTCTCAATAAGGCAATACGCCTTGACTCCTCAATAAAGCAATACGCCTAAAATAGGTATCACACGCCTCAGTAAGCCACTACCTGTCCACATAGCACACGCCTTATAACGCAGTAACCAAACACATAGAACGCGCCTCAATAATGCACTATTTCTATACATGTTACACACCCGCAAAACGCATACACGCAGAAATGCAATAATTCAATTCGCGTACACATACATGTAGCACACTCCTTAGTTATTCAATACGCATACACATATAACAGGCCTAAATAATACAATATGGATACAAACAGGGCACGGTTACATCCTGGACGCGTGCACGGTTGATGCGGACTGCACAATCCCCAACTCTACGTGCTGGGATTCGCGCCAGTGTATGTGCAAACCCGGGTACAGTTTCTCTCCTTCCAGTCGCCAGTGCGTCTACCGTACGTATTGCTTTCTTGTCCTAGCGTTAAATGTCAACATTCTGTTCACTTAAAATGAGTTTAATGCAATGCTCCGTCGAATATCATATATTAGTGAATATATACGTTTGTGTTAAATACAATCGTGTGGTAGAGCTGAAGGGGGAGGGTGGTGGTGGTATTTTTATGAAGCTATATCAAGATTTTTGACAAAGTTCTTCAAACACAACTTATTTAAATAGTTTTTCACTGAAATACCGAATTTTCAACTGTACTGCATTTTGTGGTTTGTTCAAACAAAATATTTTCAGGAATTTGGTGATTTACGTAGGAAACAATGCAATATCGGCATGACAGATAAGTTCAAGTTTGGGGATTTTAATAATTATTGTTTCTTATATCAACAACAGAATCGTCTTAATTATTCTATATCAGGCCATAATAATGAGCAAAACTGATCATATTTATTACTTAATTAACATCATCAGCAACAATTAATTAATATTTAACGTACACATATACAAGATGGGCGTCATACTTATTAACGCATGTCGATTTATTAATTTTGAATTTATATTAAAGGGAAATACGCGCCCATTTCTGTAATTAGAATCTAACACGTTCATCATAAATCTTAATATATTGTAGTTCATATCATTGTTAATTTTATAAAAATACATTGCACTACCGAATTTGTATCATCCAGCGTCTACGGCATTTTCAGTTCTTTCTTTCTTGTTTTCGCCTAATTATGGTGTTGTATGAAGAGTAACTGTATTAGTAAATAGACCTACATAGCATTTATGTAGCGCTCGAAGTATCAACATATTCTTTTGCGCTTCACACTTACAAATAAGGCATTAAGTCAAAAACTTGTAAACAAATGTACATTTCTGTTCAAAAATTAAAACAATCAATATAGCTATTTCAGTTCATAAAATAATACAATAAACGTGAATTGTCTGTTGCTTCTGTAATCATTGCTGCCTACTGGCCATTTCAGCGTGTTCACAGTTTGGTCCCCTGTTTATGACGTACGCAGACAGCTTCGTGCACGCCAACAACTTGGAGACGATCAACAACATTCCCCTGGAGGACTGCTTCAACCTCTGCCGCAACAAGATCTCCTTCACGTGTCGCGCCGTGGAATACATGGGCAACAATTGTATCCTTAGCAACGTGACCGCCAAAGACACAGGGACGACATTCGCCAGAGATACGCTTAGAGAGTACAATGTGTCATATCACCAGAGAGACTGCGCGTGAATGGAGAGGCATAGAGGGTTTCTTTAAGTATGGATTGGTTATTCATACTGTATTACATTGTATTGTAAGCGACGTGTTTCGGACTTTATTTGGAGACGAGATCAGAAAAATATATGAAATATATTAAAAATTGCGTATTAGAATATATACAATCAAATTATCGGCGCAATAAAACTGTTTTTTTTTCTTGTATTTTTTTTTAAAGAAGCAAGGTTTCCCATAGGGTATTATTTTGTAAGAACACGAATCGTGATCAGTACTCAAATTCTATATTAAGAACACAAAACTATTTATATAAAACGCACTGCTAAACACGAATCCTTTCTTTGTTTAAGTATTGAAATCGATTTAAAATCAACTCGATCCCGACACGTCGCCAAAATTGAGCAGAATATGTACGCGATAGAGAAGGAAATATTATTATAAGAACACGAATCGTGATCAGTCCTAAAATTCTATATTAAGAACACAAAACTGTCTCTATTAAACGCACTGCTAAACACGAATCCTCTCTTTGTTTAAGTATTGAAATCTATTTAAAGTCAACTCGAACCCCACACGTCGCCAAAATTGAGCAGAATATGTACGCGATAGAAAAGGAAATATTATTATATATGTATATGTTGACGTCTTAGTTAACGAATTTTATTTTCCATAAGTGTTTTTTTATGTTAACGAGTATTTTATTTGGTACGCGCATTACATAATGGAATATTTATTTATTTGTCACAAATGCCTTTGAACGATTATTCATAGTGTAATCGAAATCTTTTGACAAAACATACTTAGTTAAACGAGTGGATATTGTACATTTATTTATCTGAACTAAGTTTGTTTTACGCAATTTCTAATTTACCTTGCAATTAAAAGGTATACATATAGTCAATATTTCTTAGTTTTACCAAGAAATGTGTCCGTATGAGATGTTTGTTTGTTTTTGTTTGTCTGCTTATTTGGATTTTCTTAGTTTTTAAGATAATTTGTCGTATTACGATGTTCCGTGAACCTACTCGCACTTGATTTTGTAAGCTAGTTTATTCGCACTTAGTTTATACTATGTAGCAAGTAACGGACAACTGTACTACTTGACTCAGACGTAGGAACATTGTGGGCCGTATAAAACTAAGACCAGTTAGAAACACCTTGACCTCGTATATAGCTGTAAGGGCAAATGTGCAACACACACAGGCTCAGGCTAATATCCGTCAATTTTCAGTCATGGTATGAAGTGGACAAGCCCTATTTTGACAATTAATACCTGTATTTTGAAGGCTCATATCTCAGAAGTATATAGATCACAAAGAACGAACAGTTTTTGCGTATCCGCATTTCATTATAATAACCTTTTCAAGTTTCAAATCAATCAGAATAAAGCGCTGGAATTTTTTTAATCGCGCCAAAACGTCTAACATGAATTTACGTGGATAAACTTACATAGTTTTTTTTTTCATATACACCACTTACCTGCGCTGCATAATTATTTCAATACATGTTCAAGTGATAGAGAGAGAAATTCTTGTTTCCAAAAATAACAATTGTGACTTTTTTACAACGAAAATTGACCTTGAAAATAACTACTTGATTTTTTCGCGTGACACACCAGCTAAAGTAGGGGAACATTTCATTTAAAAATCCATCAAAGCCATGTACATGCAAACATGCAAACATGGTAAACAGTATCCCCTTCGCTCGATGTATAGCGGTTTATAAGAAAACATAACTTATGTTAAATATCAATTCACATAGATAACATAACTTTAAATATAATTACAGACAAATGTAACATCTATGCCTCATCAAAACGCTTGCAAAATATGCATAAACTGTTGGTGAAAAAAAAAAACTATAAGAAAACTAATATTAATTTTCGTCACATTAGGATCTCTCACGGTAATGTAAACCGTCAATATAAAATGTTGTATCATAAATGCAAGGGCAATAACTACAGGAAAAATCAACGGCGCTGAGCGACTAGCCAATATGCGTACGTCCCATCTATTGGCATGATATCTATAAAGTTTCATCCGTTGTTAACCATTATTGTTCGAGATCGTGTGTGGAAACCTATTATTATTTTCGAAGCAAATACTATCTGAAAATTTACGATGAACGACCTCACCATATAAGGACATAACATACTAAGTTATATCGAACTAAAGAAAAATTACATGAATATCTCTTTTTTTCTGTTTATTAACATGACTATACAGACATCATTGCAAACGTCACTGATTGATTTTGAATCCATATATCATGTCAGTGTTAATTAAACTTGTATTGTATCATCACGTAATATTCTACATAATGAACTAAAAACATCGCCGGATGTGCACAATTTCTTAGTCAAAGGTTTAACCAGAAAAAATAGTTTAACTTTATTTAGTTATTCATTTCTATATGGGCGCATTTGCAAGACATTATTTATCAGCCGAATCACAAGTTTCTTATTTCTTAAAATAATAAACACAGTTAAAAGTACTCCTTTTATTGAAAATAATTTCGAAGCATACACGTACTTGGCAAAAACATGTTCACTTCCTTACACTTGTTTAGAGTACTAGTATTATACTAATTAAAGTATTGCTTTAACATCATTCGGATTTTCACTATTTATTTTAATCAATATTTAAAATCATTCATATTTATACGTATGCGCTTATTAAATTCAGATTTTATAGAAGCCGATGAATTTTTTATGTTGAAGTAGCAAGTGGCACAAACGTATGTTTTAGATAATTTAATTTGAGACATTACTATTTGCAACATGTTGTTACTTGTCATTTGATGCAGACCCTTGGCGTAATCTGCATTGCGCAGTTTGAATCCAGTTCGCAGTAGTTTGTTTTAAATGTCATTCTGATAAGACCCCGCGCTTTGTACCTTTTGAATTTTAAGGACCTTCTACTTCACAATGATAATCAATATTCTGTTATAAAACCCTTGTCATATACAATTTAAAAAGGTACTAGCTAAACTTGCAAGTTTCTGTTTGTTGTAAAGTTATGTCATATATAAAATATTTTTACTTTTGAATGAAAAGTTTTGTGATTAAAGATTAAATTTCATTTGCTTTAGGTGATTCAATGTCAAATATTTCAACAAAAAAATAATTGAAAGTAGAATCTAGATTATGACCCTTGTGTGGCGATGTATTCGAAGTAATAGAAGGCAGTTTCCAAGAAAGGTCACATAGTTTTAGGAATGGCCTATTATTTTATGTGGGAGCAGTGATCTTATGGTAGGACGCTGGCTTAGAGATCGAGTGATTCCTGGTTCGAATCCTGCCAGGACCACTGGATTTTCCTGAGCAAGAAATTAATTCAACATCTTCACCCTTCAACCCAGGTGTATAAATGGATACATGTGAGGGAAATAAGCCAATGTGCCGTGGCTGCATACTGCTCAAAATGTTAACGGACGACTAATGACCCAGTGATCAGGGGAAAAATGTGAAGCGCCACTGAACGCAAATACTGTATGCTAAGGGTACTATATAAATGTGGTAAAAAAACAACAACAACAAAAAACAACAAAAAAACTCAACTAAATTCCATAAAAATAAAATACGGAGGGACGAGAAAATTGACGACCAAAAGCTCCCACTATCGCACAGCATAAGTAAGGTGCATTAAAAAGCGGAAAAACACCAATGACTTTGACTCAAACTAAAAATACTGTTTTGGGTCAGACTTTTAGCTAAAAATTGTGAAATTATAAAAAGTAGCAAATACTCAATAATTGAATATCGGTAGTTTCGAAGTGTTTCTGTTCTTTCATATAAAGCTTGTGACAAAACGTGGAACGCTTTCAAGAATAAAATGCACTTCACAATA
>NC_068363.1:56308614-56343614 GCF_020536995.1 Dreissena polymorpha | reverse complement strand
CGAAGAAAGACATTATCATAGTATAACGTTACTTGAACGCTTTGGTTGAACTAAACGCCTACCAAGACTAGTCAGAGACAGTAGGTAGAAAGAGGACAGAGGGCTGAGCTTTTTCGTTCGTTAGAAGCCCAACTCACCCTGGTTAACTTTACGTACCTATATAAACCGTCCATTACAGCGACATGGCTGCTCAAACGAGAAAGTACACAACCAGATCGACTTCATAATGTCAACAACGCAAACAAAAGAATGTTTCCGTTAGCCCTCGGCCATGGTTTTTATTCCTACCCAATATCAAGCTGAAGACCAACAACATGCGCATCACCAAGAACCTTTGCATTAGATTTGAAAAACTGGCAAATTTCGAGATAGTATAGGCATTCCAAGCACAGATTTGTGCACACATAGACAATGAAATTGAAATCATCACCGACAACTTCAATGAAGTCCTGCTGTATCGACCGAAATAAAATCACGTGTGACTATCGCGATCATTTGCGTTTGCGACAAAAGAAGAGAGCTGATGTGTGAGAAGTACACCAGTATGAACTCTAAGACATTATAACAGAAAGCGAACATAGAGTGAGGAAAATAATGAAAGAGACCAAGGACAAATTGATTGAGGAGCAAAACATAAACATTGAAAAATAGATTACGACAGTCAGCGGTAAGAATATTAGTATCCCTCTCAAGACTCTGTCATGAACAAATCGACTGAACACAGCATCGACTTCCCCAACTACCCGCTTTGACAAAACCTCAGTCTACTTTAGTCAAATCTCAGACTAGAATCGGAGATACAAAGGGCATAGGAGGAAGATTCTCTGCGAGTCTGAAGGCAGGAAAATCTCCTGAAGTGGACAACGTTTCTTCCGAGCTGATACAGCACGAAGAAAAGGCAACGACTGCAGCAATGACTGAACTATGTCAGAAGATCATTGAGGAGAAAGAAGTATTCTTAGAAGTGGACTCGGCCTCTAAACATGCTATATAAAAAATAGCGACCTCAAGTTTTGCGAGAACAATCGCCTCATAAGTCATCCCAGCAAAGTCATGCTAAGCATAGCCATAAACCGACTGAACGGGAAGGCCGAGCAACTGCTTTCAGAAAAACAGATTGGATTCAGAGGTTGGCGGAGCACAGTGGAACAAATATTTTACTGCAGTGGCCTATCTAAGACAAGTATTACAACCGTTTTAATTTCAAAGCCGATTTTTTTTAAAGACATGTTTTTATATAAATTCGCTCTGACACATTTTTCGAAAGCACTTTTGCTATACAAATAATAATAAATGTTCAATAGTAAAATAAAGATACTCATAGTGAAACATGACACAAACAACTAGGGCTTATGTAAATGTACCATTACCGGTAACGGATGAGCCTTTAATGAGATTACATCTTCCCTGGGGTACGGGTGTGGAGGAGCGGATGGGAGGGCCATAGTCGATGTCTCCTTTCCATATCGCATGGAAGGACCATGTTAAGTTTGTGAAGTCTGTTGTGTTTGCGTTTGTCAGATAGTACGTACTGCTCGGTCGGTTGGCCGGTTCTGGATTCAGAATGATCATGTCCGTGTTCTGTGAAAGAGGAACATTTTCTAGTAATATCATCAGTAGCTTGATTGTGCAGCAACAGCGGCAGCTTGATATTGCTAAACATGTTTTCCCGTTGTGTCTACAATCTCCGGGGGTACCATTTCAATTTAAAGTTAAATTATCGATGTCATTTCCTTTATTCCGGTATTAGATTATGTTTTGGGGTGAGGTTGCAAAATTCATCGTCGCAAGGAACAATATGACTTTTGGTTCGCAACTTACTATTTAAGTGGACGTTCGAAGAGTTTTTTCTTAGTGTAAGATATAATTATGACACGAAGTCGGCTTTTTCCAATGATTGCGAAGGGGAACAATAACGGAAAGAAATATCATACAAATACATGATATTCTTACAAGCTGTGTGGAGTTTTGTCTTTTACTTTCATTAATTATTTCATTTAGCAATAATAGATCAATTCGTTGAAAAACCGTTTGCACTAACACAATGTAACACAAACAAGTCTTGGAAAATGGTAAAGGTAACAGTGCATTGTATTGATGTATTTATGCTTACCACGATATCCTGCACGTTTTGATTGAAAACGATGGACAAGTCCGCCGTCCCGGCGGCAAACGAGCCTATAGGTCCATGCGGTGTCTGGAAGTTGCAGTAAAACTGGTTCTTCAGTAGCCCAGCTTGTTCGGACCAGGGGTCCGAGCCGCGTACAATTGGTACTGAAACTGGGGTTACATGATGAAAAGTTATGGTCATATATAGACATCTTATGCATCATTACTGCAAAAATTCGACCGGTTGCTCTGATCAAATACTTCCGCCATGACTCACTTTGCGACGCTTTTCCTTTTCCAGAACTAGTAAAATTGTTTATGTGCGTGATGCCTGCACGCGCATTTGTGAGTGTATCTATGTTTATCTTTTGAAGTTTATGAATTCCTACCGCTCCCCAGACTGCATGCCATGAGACCATCATATGGATTTACTAGACCTACGAACATTTGAAAGAATTGTGAACGATAGTTGCAATGCCAGCCATTTACTTTTTAATGAAACATATTTCGATAAAGGTGTTGCAATGAGCGGGGATCAAACCCAGACCGCCTGGGTGTGAAGCGTGTTGACAACAGTGGTTCTTCATTACCAGAGGCAATCATTTCGAGTAGTCTGGTAATTATGGTCAATGTGTTGAATAATAAGTTATACATTCCTTGATTCTCATCACCAATAAACCAACACGCCGCAATGCTTAACTTTAATTATTGTTTCGTGTACTTATTTTACATTTAATGGAGGTAATTTATTTTGTTTCTTACGTGAAAAGAAATCGTTTCCAGATACTCCAGATAAGAAAATGCACATCGCAAGGCCGATAAGTCCATCTTTTCTCATTTCTGAAAATAAGTTATATACATATCGTATGAAAAACCAGGATTCTTGGGATTTCATAAACCTAGTTTCTTATGAGAACCTAGGTTCTCGTGAAAAACCTGGTTTCTTGGGATTTCATAAACCTAGTTTCTACCAGATATCCGAAATTGGTATCCGGATAACCGTGTGTATCGGAAACATTCGCTGTAATGGGGAATAATATAACTGAATATGCAATAAAATCGCTTGTAATGAAATAGTTTCGATTCAAGAATTGTGATTCACAAGATCATGATTGGTAGAGAAAGAGCGTTTTTGCGACATAACAATATGCAACATCGGGTGAAGGCTCCTGTTAGCATATGTATATGTATTGCAAGACAGCGTTCGTACCAAGCGTTATCACAACCTGTTGCTGTAAATGTGCTGTATTAAAAAAAGTTTCATGAATTAATCATCTAAACGTTTATACCGGTTAATTATTGTTTCTGCGTGTAAGAATTGTTTTTAAGAAACCAAATCAAGTTCGTATACGCGTTTAGTTACCGCTTGTTTAATGTGTAGGGTGCGTTGAACCCCTATAATGCATTGTGTGCCTTAAGTAACCATAAACTCAAAACGGAAGTTAAGAAAAACTAATATACTGTTGATATTGTTATGCGAAAGGATTTGAAAAGACACTAGTTTATGCTCTTTAAGTACAAATTATAATTCATGAGTTATAAATGGGCTTGATATTTGATTGCTTGAAACTAAGATAATTGCCCATTTAAATTAGCAGAAAACCAGCTATTATCAAGGATAACGAGCCTAGTAAGCATAATAGATTGTGACATTTTCTTAGTTTTACAGCCGTTTCAAAGCAACATATGTGTGACAGCACCATCTGTTCTAAATCCGTTTATTGCAAATCACTCGAGCATGTTAATAACATGTCAGAGTATCAGTGGAGACCGCCTGAATTGGTTGAAATCAATAAACGTGAACATCATTGCATAAGCATGCACACTAAAAGAGAGTTTTAATTGTAATGAGTTTTTATACGAATGTACGGATAGTGAATTGCTATCTGAATACTTACCCAATATACAGATTCCGGATATCAAAATGACCATTGACATCCCTTTTAAAATTCCTTTAATTCACAATAAGTTATAGAGAAGATAAGGCCCGTGTTGACATTCAAAGTTTGACGTTATTCTTTCATTACCCGGAGTATTACTGTGTGTGGCACTCCGTCTCATGTTTTTACAAGTAAACATTGCAAACATTTATTTCGTTTCTTTAAATCTCTGTGGAAGTAAAAGATTGAACAATTCTTCGTAACCATAAATATTTTTTATATTTATTAATGCATCTCAAATAAATGTATGTCAATTTCATATTAAGTTAAGAAGCATTTCGCAATTAAGGTCGTGTGTATTTTTGTTTCGACAATCTATGAACTGCATTATATCATTTAAACGGGAAGTCTTCTATGGAAACCATGCAATAAAAAGCAAGACAGCAAATCAAGGTTAGAAACGTTACTTACCGGTAAAGCGTGAAAGTCAAACTCCTGATAAACAGTATAAAACTGCGAGTGATGATTATTCTAGTTTTGTCGAAGGTTTAATGAAGACGACATGTTTTCCCATTAGCGATGAAGAATAATCTACAGGGCACACTCAATATCTGCCTTCCGTTACTTTTCGCCAGGATTCGGTATGCGTTCCTAGTTTTTTAAATCCAAGTACAGATGTTTGGAGTATTCCGGCTCACTCATAAGTTTTCTGACGTAGTTGTCTAAGTTCGCTTTGCATCTACATTTGTTTCGGCTATTTATGCAGCGGCAAAATTAAACACCATTTGAATTGTTCAATTTTTGCAATGTTAAGGAAATGCAAATTTATTAGATTTAACATTAAGTATGAACGATCATTTAATCCTATTCACAACATTGCTTGGACCATGGCTCAAGCAAAGAAACTATATTTGCAGCAAATAACTTCTTATTTGCTTCCAAAAGCCAATATGTGTAATATTTGGCAAAACACAAATCAATAAGTGGTCATAAACTTTATTTGTTTGACGACAAAATCTGTGTAAACTTGTATTAAGAGAATTAGATTCATTTTAACAATTTTACAATGTGATTATTTGAATAAAAATTGATAGGTTGTTAATATAAAACCGACATTTTCGATAAAAATAACATTTGGTAAGCGGTTTCAATTGCCCATTAGTTTGTAATACATACAAAATAAGTCTTTTGTAATTACCCGTGTATGATTTAATCATACACTTGATTTATGTACAGTCGGTCTAGAATATTTCAGCTCTGAGAGAAGTCGTGAGAAGAAAACGTAAATGCAAGATTTTATAAGTGAATGTAATTTGTATTTTACTTTTGTTGTATTTGCATAGTGTTTGGTTAGTTAAAAACACAAATAAGCAAAGCGATTGGCATCAATGTGTTATTTGTTACGTTGTATTTCAACCCAGGTGCTTAAAAAAAATTAGAAATATCTAACGTGCATGTTGAATATGTAATGTTGAAGAGATTGTAATTACATTTCAGAAGTTACTACAAGATGTTATTTTAATCATTTGGATGATACAGATGTTCAGTAAATGAAAATCGTGTAAGTTTGAAAATAATTAAATAATTGTTTGTACTGAAATTCTACCCCAATATAATTGGAACAAACTAATTGTGAACATATTTAGACATTAAGCTAACAAAAAACCCTGCTGTTGCGCCCCATCCATAAACCCGTCCTAAAGATGAGTTTTCGTGATTTTTGTCAATGAAAGTACCTGTCTTAAGCTTTCGATTACTGATCTGCTGAATAAGTTGATGTTGATTAGTTTTAGGTCATATTAAATGTCAAAAGCTTAAGATATAGCAGTGTATGGTCTGTCTCAGTTATAAATATTACCACTGTAATTAAATGTGAAACAGACATCAGTACATATGAATGCAACATTTTGCATTACAGACCCCCTTTACAATTCTTTGTATAAAAGCAGACTAAGCTTATTTGATTAAAGTAATACAAAACAATATTTCATGTGGAATGCAAGAAAGAACTTGACAGAAAACAAATCGGCTACTTTTGAACTTACCCAATGACGCTTATTATTGTTTGCAAATTGTCTTTGTATTTGAAAAATAAAAAAAAAATCCAAAAATAATGTACACATAACCCTCAACAAGGGAAATAACCGTCATCATTAAATAAATAGTTATAAAATCTTGCGATTATGGATAGTCATTAGTTATACCCTACACAAAATAAAAGTTTGCAACGTTTTTCATCCACAATATATTAAGTACTTTCATAGTGTTAACATACGCTTAAAATTATGAAACTTGCAAATCCACAACGGTAGCTTGTTAGATTAAGCTCCATAAGGTATTGGGTTAGAACCCCTAAAAAGCAGCTTTGATAATCTTTGTATTGATATTTTACTTACTTAAGATACATTTAAATATAACAGATTTAGGTTTTACATACACTTTAGTGATGTGTTTAATCTGACAACAATGAACAAGTCTACTTTATGTTGTAACCCATTTTAATTACACACTTGTTTAGCAAGTTGCATAAGATAAAAACAAAACACCAACGAAAGGGAGATAAATGTTGTATGTCAGTGTTTAATAAGTACTAGAGTTGTGTTCTTGTAACTGCAAACATATTGAATGGAAATTACTAGTGCTTTCTTTTTATTTACAAATAGTAGCACATACAGCTTATTTTAATGTCGTTTTTACTGTCAACTAATCGTGACCATACTTTCGTACATAAACAATTGTAAATTTTATAAAAATAAAATAGTTTACCAAAAGCAACAAATATATTATTCTATTAATCACTGAATTTGAAAACAGCTGTTAATAAAACATAATGACCTTAGCAAGCATCTTGTAAGGAACTACAAAACGCTAATAAAGGGGGATAAATGATGAATTTAAGTGTTCAATAAGTATTCAAATAAAGTCTCTTATATTCATACGTATTTAAGGGAAATAATTACTGTGCTATTGATGTGCGAACAAATATCATGTAAGAAATGTGACCCTTTTCATGTCGCATATTTCACGGGAAATTACTTTTGCGATCTTAATGCACATACCATCAGCAACCATGGTTTACGTGTCATAACATACCTTTTTTTCCCATGTAAACGTTACCAGTCATATTAATTGGATATTTCGTTACATGTTTTATATGATTACATAAATTTGATATAACGAATGTTTTGTTTGATGATTATAATACAAGTTCGTAAAATAAAGTATTACTAGATAAGATCAATCAAATTGAATATTCACTGTGATTCTTTATTGTTTTTATTAAATGGTTATGTTCGAGATGGCGAAGTAATTTATAAGTTTTCAACCGACAGCTATACGACGTTAATTCATTTCCATGATCCATTTAGTGCCAATCAAGCGGTACTTTGTTTTGTATCCCTTTTAACGCCATTCGTAATGACATTTCGCGCTCAGACAAGTTACAAATACATTAATGCACAGCGTAAATAAAAAGCATAATCTATTAAAGTCAACACCAGGGAAATGTATCGCATATTTATGGAAATTGAAACTTTGTTAACTGGGTCGAATTGTGTAGCGCGTTATTTCTTTAAATGTGACCCAGCATGTGTAGAAATATAACAAGATATATACATTTCCAAAAAGGAAATTCACTTCTGTGTTGAATGAGACCGGGTTCATGAAAATCGTTGCAAAATAGATGAAGTAATGGCTGTTCAAAACGATGCACCGCGTTTTCGAATGATTTCGAGTTTGATACCTTGTTATATATATATATATATATATATATATATATATATATATACCAATACATAGTGCCAGTTACGCGGTCTCTGTAGTTTTCAGACTGTACTTACGAGGTCAATATAAAAAACGGGGTCTATATACAACCCCGCAATCTAGGCTCCTTTAATTACTATGAGGAGGGTGTAGGGGAGGTAATGCAATCAAATCTCACAATAAGGTCTTAAATCGAAAACCACAATCAGGTCTGAAATTGAAATTGTATATACCTCGCAAATAAGTTCGCTATATATTTCCTTGTATAAGACGTTAAATAAATGACGAATTTATATACAATAATAATAGTAGGTACCCCTATATACCTTAATTCGTGTTTATATCGGATAAAAAAGGGTATGGAGATACATGTATTTAAAGTGGGAACCCCATAACCTATTTCTAAATCAGAGACCCCGTAACTGGCCATATGTGTGAATATATATATATATATATATATATATATATATATATATATATATATATATATTTGATAGTGAAATTATTTTTTTTTCATAAAAGTTGATTTTTCGTTATAACATGATAATTTATCATTCAAAATCATGATGTTTTCACTCTTAAATATCATAGCCACACGCTAACCACCTGTAAGATGTGTGGTAAGTGAAATGTTAATGGATAGTTACTCATAGTTATGAGTAAATTTACTATTCTCTATTCTCAAAATACTATTAAATTGTCATGATTATTATCAACCGTATAATTATCAACCATATCACCATTATCCTATCAACATCATTATCATTAGCATACACATAATAACCCAAAGACAAAATAGGAGTGGGTGTTTGTATTTGACAGGACTTTCGACATATAAATGAAAAAACAATTCTTCTGACGACGGTTTGTGTTCCATGTGCAACGCAGATCGACCTCAATGGCACCGCTCAGTTGATGAGTCTCGAGACGACTGTAAACAGTGTAACTTCCTTGTTTAGATGTATAAAGAACTTAAACGATACTAATTAAATGATATAGGACATGTCATTATGTATACTTAACATGAACATGTGTGGCATGGGAATAGTCAAATTTATTCATACAAATCAGACGGTACGTCTAAACCTAAAATCAAGAGTAAAGGTTTGAATAAACAGATCCCCGCCGATGCCCAACGCGCACAGAGAACGCCACCAACGCCCATCAATCACGTTTAGTAGCTTTAAATAGTATTAATTTACAAATGTAAAACATTAATTTGTTTAAAGAAGCTGTTATTATTTGCAAGATTCATCCACCACCACCAATCAACAGAAGTGTACATGACTTCACGTACACCCCATACACAAATCGGTAGTTATGATTCAGGTAAAACCGCGAGCGGGATACGCAACCCTAACTGCTCATGTTTCTTTTATTTCTTTTTTCCTTTCATGACAGGGGGACGTACGAAAACCCATGGCTCAAGACCGGTCTCAAGGTGTCTTCATCACCTCCAAAAACCTCTATTTTTTTTTTAGAAATCTACAAATAAGCGGGTAAAATAATACTTAAACAATTAAGTATTCTTTAGCAAAACATGTAAATAAAACAATATCAATCGCATTGCGCAAATTAACATCACAAACAAACAAACATCAAAAGCATCCCGTACACACCCCAGACATCAACAAGAAACAAACAAATCACTCAAACCATAAAATGCATAAAATAATACTTTAACAAAAGTTAAGATAAATCATACGCTTTCCGAGTAATATATATATATGACGAAATTTTTGCAACAGCTGTACTAAAGCGACGTCAATATCCAAACAGTGACACCAAAATGAAAAAAATAAGCAATCGTGAAAATAAGAATACCCTTTAAAATTAAACATTCATTACGAAAGAAAAGAAAAAATGATAACACTGACATTCAAACATACCAGGATTTCAATTAATATGCAGGACGTTCTAATGAGAGTCTCGAATATGAAACACATAACTTAAAAATTCACATTAAAAACACAATATGAAGTAAACGATGAAACAAAACAATCAAGAAAACTTAGCTGTTTCAGACTTGAAATGAAAATACACCCATCGACTATCTCGGTAAAGGAATCGGTTCGTGTTTAGATCCCATCTCAAATGGACTAAAAAACCGAACTTAAAATAAACTTAATATCGACTTTATTGTTGCAAAATAATAAACGTAAAAGTGATGTAACCGATTATTTAGACATACATATGTTCATTAAGGGCGGGCGGGGTTATCACCCTTTCGTTTTCATTTTCCATAACGTTTGGCTGTCGAATAAACACATCGAATGGCGACTCAATAGCTTTGCAAATCATATATACCCAAAACGAAAAACTCGTGCGCTTTCGCGCTAAATGTCAAACACAAAACGCGTGCTTTTTTCGCGCTAAACCATTACCATAATCTCTCTTCTAAATAACATGTATAAAACCATACTATACCGTATTTCTCAAACCGAGAATAATTTCATTCAATCATAGTTATGCGTTAATTTATTATTATCTATTCTCAAAATACTATTAAATTCTTATCATCGTTATCAACCATATCATCATCATCCTATCAACATCATTATCATTATCATACAAATAATAACTCAAAGACAAATATGAGTGGGCGCTTGTATTTGACAGGACTTGCGAATAAAACAAAGAGAGAATACCAATTACAAATAATGTAAAACTTAAAATGAATACCTAAATATTCTCCACCACGTTATATACATGTACCTCTCGAACTGTCATTTAACTGAAAAGATACAATTACAAACATTTGTAAAAGCAATAAAAATATATGTTTCAACCAAAATCGGCACACTTTGGCCTTTAACAACGGTAAACTGACCACAAAAGCCAACTGGGTAATCAACATCAAGCACACTCAGGCCTTCACAAACGGTCAAATGACCACACAAGCCAACTGGCTAATTAACATCAGGCACACTCTGGCCTTCACAAACGATCAAATGACCACACAAGCCAACTGGCAAATCAACATCAGGCACACTCAGGTATTCACAAACGGTCAACTGACCACACATTAGCAAACCGGCTTATACTCATCAGGCAAACTATAGCCTTCAACAAACTGTCAACCGACCACTCAGATAATACACAAGAAAATAAAACTACTGGAGGCTGACGAGTTCAAAGCGTAGTTCGTTTGTCTACGACGTCGGGTATATGTTTTAACTTAACTTAAATGAAACTACATGTTACTTTGATACACTGCACATTAAACATTTTAAAGTGCAAAACAGGTTACGAACATATATTTTAATCATTCAAATGCTTTGTTTCGAAGGAAATGTTAAGTCGCTTTATGTATAGGTTTTGCACAGAGTATGTATTGGTTGTGCAACGAACTACAAATATAATGTAAAGGTTACTCAACGAAGTACACCAATCTGTACTTCGATGGCATTTGTATTGACACAATGTTTCGTAGCAAAACATATACCCAACGTCGTAGACAAACGGACTACGCTTTGACCTCGTCAGTCCCCATTGAACACCGATTTAATAAAACACTTATAAAAAAATGATAGTTATTAAAACAAAAATAAAAAACATCATAATCACAATCCTAATAATAAAAATAACACACAACATAAACCATACCTTTATGTTCTCCAATACTTAATATACCATAAGAACCCCGATATATTTTCGGTGGAGCATATAATTGCCAGTTTGTCCTTCCTTCCTTCCTTCCTTCCTTCCTTCCTTCCTTCCTTCCTTCCTTCCTTCCTTCCTTCCTTCCTTCCTTCCTTCCTTCCTTCCTTCCTTCCTTCCTTCCTTCCTTCCTTCCTTCCTTCCTTCCTCCTTCCTTCCTTCCTTCCTTCCTTCCTTCCTTCCTTCCTTCCTTCCTTCCTTCCTTCCTTCCTTCCTTCCCCCCTCCCTCCCTCCTCTCTCTCCTCCTCCCTCCCTCCCTCCTCCCTCCCTCCCTCCCTCCCTCCTCCCTCTCTCCGTCCCTCCCTCCGTCCCTCCTCCCTCCTCCCTCCTCCTCCCTCCCTCCCTCCCTCCCTCCCTCTCCCTCCCTCCTCCCTCCCTCCCTCCCGGCCCTCCCTCCCTCCTCCCTCCTCCCTCCCTCCCTCCCCTCCCTCCCCCCTCCCTCCCCCTCCTCCCCTCCCCTCCCTCCCTCCTTCCTTCCTTCCGTCCTTCCTTCCTTCCTATCATTCCTTCCTTCCTTCCTTCCTTCCTTCCTTCCTTCCTTCCTTCCTTCCTTCCTTCCTTCCTTTCCTTCTTCCTTCCTTCCTTCCTTCCTTCCTTCCTTCCTTCCTTCCTTCCTTCCTTCCTTCCATCCTTCCTTCATTCCTTCCTTCCTTGGCATGTAGGTTCCTTGCATGGACCTCTAATTTTGACTTGGTTTGAGGTTACTGAGGTAAAGGTCAAGTTCACCGAGGCTAATCATAGATATTTTAGGTGGTTATTAACACATAGATTGACAAAGCGCATCATCGGGGAGCATCCATCTGTTTCACTGATATTCTTGTTTGAAAATATTGTTAATTCTATGTGGACATGCGTTCTAAGAAAGTACAGTCAACTAGCACAAGCCAACTGTCTTTCACATATCAAATCGACTGGCTTTAAAAAAAGGTCAACTGACCGTACAAGCCAACTGGCTTTCCAAATCAGGCCAAATGGCCTTTAACAAATTGGTCCAATAACAACAAGGAACATACACAAAAAACAAACACATAACTTACTAATAATAAAAAGCATTTCCAAACCATTTATATCATAATATATTATAGTGTCGTAACATGTACTACCGACGACACATCATACAATTCAAATCACACATACATTAATAATGACTTTTTCACAAATCAAAATTTAGTGACACCGATAATCTGTCTTTCAAATAATTTTTTACATAACCGTCCTTAGTGGGAACACTTTTCCATCTACAATGCCTTTGCCACAGTATATCCACAGTCTTATTTTTGGCACTTATTGATGATTTACTAGCACGAAAAGAATGAGGTCCATATTTAAAAAAAACATAACCCAATATACTTTACTTCTTAAAACTAGCATTTATAGTAGAATAACTAATATGCTTATTATTAGAGATCAATTTGAAACAGTGTTAAAAATAACAAAAATGAACTGGTCTAAACACATAATCAGTAGATGAACACGCAAAATCTGCAACAAACAAATACTTTTAAAACAATTTCACAGGACATGTCTCTGTATTTGTTTTTGCAATCAGAACAGTATTACCTTCTTTTAAATGTCCGTTTTTGACTTTTCAACTCTTATTTCACAAATGCGTATCTAAAAACACAACATATGATCGTTTAACAGACAAAGTTTCACTTATCCTGAAAAAAAACAGCATAAGATAAGAAAAAGATCGTTACGTCTGTTAAATCCCCCAAAGAACAATCGCTCTTAGAAACAAAAGTGTGATACAATTTCTTTAATATATCTGATGTAATAGGCTCTTTTTTAACCACCGGCCTTGCAATTCTCCGAATGCACACAGAAAGACATAATTTAAGCCACTGATCAAAACAAGGATTAGTTTCCATGGAAATAGTATGAGCCCAATTTATAGAATAAAAAATCATATTAAGTTTTGATTTACTAATTTGGCACTCCTTTATACATTCTTTTAAATACAAATCTACAGTTACTGCGTCGGCTGGCAAACTCTTTAAATAATGAATTTACACCAAAAACAAAACTTTACAAAAGTCAACCTGTATTGATGAACAGTTGATTTTTCTTTGCCTCCAAAAGAAGACCTTTAACTTCTGATACCATGTTCTGTGGGTTCACCGAGACTTTTTTGCACATGTCAGCAACCTGTATCCATCTGTCCAATTTAAAAATGCCTGTATTTATAAATTATCAGATGCGTTATAACAAAAAACTAAACAAAATAAATAAATAAACTAAAGATTAAAATATCAACTTAAACGTTACAATGCAACCTAACAACCACTACTTTACTTGTAAATTGTTCCGAACCAAATATTGATTCAGTATTTCTTCCATGCACATGCATATCTTTGGGGTTATCAAAAATTAAAATATCCTTAAAACACAATAAATGAGTATCTTTACCAAAATTCATTTGACAAAAATGGACTAGAAGGCCAGTATGGCGCAACCAATGTACTACGTTCTCTGCATGTATTTAATTAATTTAATACTTTTGGAATAAGATAAACTGGGGGGGGGGGGGCACTTACCAAGTATAGTTGTTAAACCAGTTTACCGAAAAAGCATCGACAGCTTCCGTTGTCGGAGTCCAAAATAAAGAATTATACCTAGGAAATACATGATTATAAGAATTAGCGAACCTATCTACGTCATGAGGTCCGTACAATGAATCAGTAAATCAGAAGAACTGTTAAGAAACGCCATACTCATCATAATCTACCAGCCTACTAAGAATATCAGCAACTGTGTTAAAAGTGTTTAAAGAAAATATATATAAAACCATATTATTAAGCATTTGCTGTGTACTACCCGTTTCAATTACACTTACACAGTTATCAGTGTGCCATAAAACACATTTATCCTTTAAATTTGATAAAAAACTAAATTGTACAGCTTTAAGTTCTCTGAAAGTAGAACTTTGCCATCGCTCATCATCATCTGTGTTAAATAGAACCATCATGTTGAATTATTGCTTTCGGAATATAATCTGTGAACAATGGTTTCTCAAAAGGAACAGACAACACAAGCCAAAATTCTAAATCATCTTCACACTCGGATGCACTTTAAATATGAATCCCATCCTAGCCTGCTTTCTATCAATCTGTAAAATACATTTCCTAAAAAAGGAGACATATATATTATTTACCAGTCAAGCAAGCAAGATTCCTAGCTGTTATGTAGTAAAGCGAAGACTGAACTTCATTTAAACACTCTCAAGTATTTTGAATACAACGCTCCGGTATTCTAATCACTCCACATTTCAAATCCCAGACAAAACTACTCATTCTAAACACTGTACAGGAATACAAATAAATTTTTCCATATTTAAAACAAAACCCGCTCTTTGCAAAGTCTCCAATATAAATTTACCGTCATTTAAAGTTTTCTCATAAGTTGCATATACACACCAACCATCATCAAGAAAAATAACAAAACGCAAACCATTTCTTATCTCCAATACTTAATTGACGGTCTTAACGTTTTAGTGAAGATTTTTGAAGCAGATGTAATGCCAAAAGCTAACACGGAAAAAACGAAATATTTTACAATTTTGCCAAATTTCCATGAAAACCCGCAAAAAGCATGACGATTTGGAGAAAAATCAATATGATGATATTCACAAGTCAAATCAAATTTAATCATGAAACCTTTATCTACAATCAATTCTTTTGCAACTTAATAATCTTCAAATTTTACACTATTATACTTTATAAAAGTATTTAAAACACCAGAATAATTTGCTGCAAATGGCAAAGGATTCATATTGTGGGGAATAAAAGGAACCTCATAAACACAATTTCTCGAAATTATTTCATGCATGGCTTCCTGTACAAATTCATGATTGTCTAAAGCTGTTTTTTTTTTATTTTTCCTTATGGAAGAAGAAGGCTTAACAAGAACCGGTTATACATAACCTTGCTCAACAGTAATAATGTCCATATAAGCATTGATAGTAGACCGCCAAAATTCAAAAGAATGTTTCGACCTATGTTTTACATAATTTTTTAAAATTAAGCAGTTATTTTCAAAATCGATTGCATAAAAAAATGCGTCTCTTACATATCACCATAGTCACAAAAAATCTAATACTTATCATCACTGTCAATTGCAACCTGCCTGGTTCGTTTGTCACTGCTGTTCTTACTTCTGTTGCCCCAATTGATGCTGTTGTGCAACTGGAGAGACTATGGCCGGTGGATGTACTCTCCGTCCTCGACCGATAACGTTTCCGGGAAGCCCGACGTTCACCGCAAAACCGTGCGCAAAGTGTCCGACATTACCACACTTGAAACACACGACTTCTCCGAGCTATTCGAAACGCCGCCCCATGAAAATGCCTTTACCGCTGCCGCGACCTGCTTGACTATAGGATGTTGAGTTTCGAAAAGCATTATAATTACCAGTTGCATTTAACATTGCTTTCTTTCGTTATCAGCTTTTGCGACCGCTCTTTCCTCTGCCTTACGAATTCATCTTTCATCATCCGAATCAGATGCATAATCAATCATCTCATACTTATTAACTGTGCTCCAACCTGCAGATGAGCTGTCGGCAATTTTAATGATTTCATAACGATGTTGAATTTTAGCTATAAGTTCCTTCATTTAATCAACCGCCTTTGACACATCTCTTAAAATAGAGCCTTTTCACACATATTTGCAACGTCAAAAAGTTCATTATTAAAATCAAATTGCCTTGTTGTTTCCAATGTCATTAAACGAAACAGAACTATCAAGTCTAACCTTGAATGTTCCGCAACCCATTCTGCTTCCAGTTGAAAGTCTTTTCGAAGGTCCGACAATTTTCTGTCCCAAAGGCCTTGAATTTCTGTCATTATTGACAAACTGGCCTCCATCCTTTCATTTTTCTTTTACATAACTTTTGCCTGTCAAATACACACCTCGGATGGCGACTCAATAGATTTGCAAATCATATATACCCCAAAACGAAAAACTCGTGTCGCGCTAAATTTCAAACACAAAAACCTATATAAAACCATACTATACCGAATTTATCAAACCGAGAATAATTTCATACAATATGAACTACAATAGATGAGATTCTGATGGCAGAAATGCGCACTTATGTCCGTTTAATAAAAATACAAATACGTACACCTACATAGCATTTATTTAGCACTCAAAGTATTTACATATTCTTTTGCGTTTCACAATTACCAATAAAGCATTAAAACGAAAACTTGTAAACGATATACATTTCTGTTAGAAAGCTTTAAAAAAATCAATATAACTATTTCAGTTTATAAAAATAATACAATAAACGCGTATTGTCTGTTGCTTCTGCATTCATGGTTGCATACTGGCCATTTCATCGTGTTCACATTTTGGTCCCCTGTTTATGACGAACGTAGAAAGCTTCGTAACCGCCAACAGCTTAGAGACGATAAAAAATTCCCCTGGAGGTCTGCTTGCTACAACCTCTGCCCCAACAAGTTTTTTCTCACGTGTCGCGCCGTGGAATACATGGACAACAATGTATCTTTAGCAACGTAACCGCGAATGACAGCGCGAAGGATTTCGCCAGAGATACGCTTAGAGAGTACAATGCGTCTTTTCACCAGAGGGAATGTAGAGGAATAGAGGATTTCTAAGAATCGATTGATTATTCATACGAGTATTGTAAGCGACGTGTTTCAAACTTTATTTGGAAACGGGATCAGACACATATATTAAATATATTAAACATTAAGTATTAGAGTATAACAAATCAGATTAACGACGCCAAAAAACTGGGTTTTGGATTTTTCGTTATTTTTTGACGATGCTGCGAAGCGGCTCGTCTAAGTTATCATACAATGAACAAATTCTTCACAATGGCAACCTATGTAAAAACCCGAGCCAGTCCGATTGAGATAGCTCGATTTTTTCTACCGTACCCGGGAAATGCTAAATCAGTTGTTGTCGGCTATTTTTTTTATTAATTATAATTATACAAGCGATTTTGACCCATTTGGAGCTGACGTAATTTCAGAGAAAAACCAGGAAGAAGTTGACGTACTGTTTTGCGCGATATTTTCTCGCAATTATTTTTCTAATCGGCATACCTCGCTGAATATAATCGATAAAGGTAATAGAAGCTCAGCTAAAAATAGGATAGCATATTCTGGGAAAAAGATTAAATAATAATATGTTGAAAACGTTAATTTTAAATCAGTTATATTCAATCTATTATATGTTTATAGATCCATGAAACAACTATGCATTTTCTGTATTGTATTTGACATTTGCCGTACTTCTTTAATTAAATTGCGAATGAAAACGTGTATAATTCACGTTCACGCGATCATGAGTGTAAAGAAAACGAATTATTTCGAACCTGCCATTTGTAAACGTTATAGCAAGTATGGTATATAAACCGCGTAATAGCCGTGCGACATCTATGAAACTCATTTGTATGCGTGCTCTCTCATTTTGCGTATTTAATAAATTTTCAAACAGAAATTACAGAGCCACATCAGTGCACACACTATGTTTGATGACCCATTCGTTTATTGGATATTGTTTTCTGTTTTAAACACATATTAGGTCATATCGCGGAGATTTAGTTAACCTTACCATGTGTTCATGGGCGAACTCACGTATTCAAGTAGGTTTTTTTTACCCAAATTTTTTTTCGAACCTAAATTCTTTTCATACCCACATTTGTTTTCGTACCCAATTTTGTTTGGCATAATTTTTGTACCCCAATTTTTCGTACCCATTTGTTCGTACCCAAAATTTTCGTATTTACATCCACAATTGTGATAATGTATATAAACTTAAATTGATGCTTTTATATCCATTCTATTCAAAAGCATCGTCACACCAGTACTGTCAGTACTTTGATTTAAAGAAGCAACGTTGTTATTTCGTTGATACACGAATCGTGGTAAGTACTGAAATTGTATGTCAACTACACAATACTATTTATATTTCAAGCACTGCTATAACGAATCCATCCTTAGTTTAAGTAAGATGATTCAGTATTGAAATCGATTCAAATTAAAACTCGAGCCTCACACGTCGCCAAAATAGAGCACAATATGTACGCGATATCGACGGAAATATTATTTTTATGGATGTATATGTTGATTAATAAGTCCACGAATGTTGTTTTTCCATGACTGTTTATTTTAATGTAAACGAGTATTTAATTGGCTACGCACATTACATTATGGATTATTTATTTTATTTGTCACACATGCCATTGAAATATTATTTATATTGTAATAGAAATCTTTTTACGAAACATACTTTTAAAGGAGTGGATATTTCACATTTATTTATATGAAGTTTGTTTTTGAGCAATTACTTTTTTGCTGTGCGATTAAATTCTATTCGTATAGTCAATATATTTGTTAATTTTTACTAAGAAATGTGTCCGTGGATTTTCTCCGTTTTAAATAAAATTTGTCGTATTATGACGATCCGTTTACCTTCTTGCATTTTACTAGGTAAGCTGGTTCATTAGCACTTACTTCATACTTAGATTTTGTTTTGATTGTTTTAGCTGAACTTTTTTTAAATTCAATATAAGACATACAATGTATGCCTGTATATGATCATAGAATAAAGTGATACCATGTAGCAGCAATTATTTTCAAACATGTAATACAAGATATGCTAATATATACTTTTTGACCTTGTGGTTTCCTTTTGATTAAAAAAGGTTAATATGTATTGTTTTCTTTGGTCGTGTGTGATTGTTAAGAAAGAAAAACATCAGAATAATTATGAATAAGGATGAGTTGCATAAAGTGGGAAGAAAGCATACTGGACTTGTTTATGAAAGTTTACTGTGTTTCCATTTTGTTCAAATATATATAATTGTCTATCATTGTTAAGGGCTATTTCTTTTTCAATTTGAATCTTCAGTTTTAAATAATTGATAAAACAGTTCATTGTAGGTTTTTGTTTTCTGTATTTCATGCTGAATATAAAATATTTCATTAATATAATTATGTAATTCACAGCGTTATTAACCTCTTGTATTTTGAAGGTATTTACCCCTACACTGATGTCTAAGAGAGATAGTTTAACATTTAACTGTTGTTTCTCTACTAGGTTGTCAATTTATTCCATAGAGATTGAATATGTGAACACTCCCAGAAAAGGTGTTCGATTGTTTAAATATGTTCACTACACATATCACATTAATTTGTGTTGGATAGGTTGCACTTAAAAAGATATTTATTTGTAGCTATGATTCTCTGGATGTATTTATATTGAAAAGTTGTCAGTGTGCTATCAGTAGTTGATTTATATGGCATGACAAATATTTGTTTCCAATTAAATTCTTTTCCAAGAGGGTTTTGCTATTTAGTTTGAACTTTTGAGATTTCAGCAGGGTTTTTAATTTGAAGTGAGTAAAATATTTTGTTTGTTTTGTTTTGTTTGGCAATAATGTTTTCTAAGAATGTTTTTTGAGTACATGGTGTGTTATTTGTATTGGAAGAAGCTTTAATATGTATCGGTATACTTTTAATCAATGTGTAGTACATCAGGAAATTACTTGTAGGTATTCCGTATATTTAGCATAAGTTTCCCAAAGAATAGAAGTCGTTTATTCTGTAGTCGTATATTTGATCTACATATTTTATGTTTTGTTCAAACCCATGTTTATAGAAAAAGTTTTATTGTTAGTAGTTATATCTTTATCGTTCCATAAAATGATTTATCTGTTTTAGTTTGGTTTCTAAATTATGAGTAACTTTACACCATGCCGATAGAACATTTGATATAAATATGTTTTTGGTTGAAATTTCATCTAAGATATTATTGTCGATATTACATTCAAAAATTAAGGACTGACCATATGTTTTTAGAATGTTCTGGTATAATAATTTCCATTTACTTGTATTGGTATTATCTAAATATATTTTAACCCAACTGCATTTGATTGCATTCAGGAATGAATCAATGTCCGTTAGTCTGATACCTCCATGTTCTACTGGTTGAATTAATTTAGTTCGCTTAATTTTATCAGGTTTACCGTCCCATATGAAATTAAATATTTCTGATTTTATAAACTTCAATAATATCATTTGGTGGGTTTGGGAGAACTGTTAGTGTGTAAATTAATTAAGGTAGCGTAAGCGTTTTCAACACGGTGTTTTTTTCCGATTAGTGTTAAGTTATGATGCTGATATGATTTTAAACAATTTTTATTTTTTTGTAATTTAGGCAATATGTTTTTTAGAATTGTTTCATTTTTATTGTTTGTAAAGGTTATTCCTAACGTTGTAGCTTCATCTGATGTCCAGATGAATTTAATTTCTTTATAAGATGAATATAACTTTGTTTAAATTTACCTACTCCTAGCACAGTGCATTTACTTTTGTTTAGTTTAAGACCCGATGCCATTCCAAAAAGGGTTAGCGATTCTATAAGATTATTAAATGATTCACTACTGTCATTTAAAAAATAAGTTGCATCGTCAGCAAATAGGGACTGCTTAATTTCTTCGTCAGGTACTAGCGATATTCCCCTTATATGTTTATTTGATTGGATATAGTGTGATAGATACTTGATGCATATCAGAAATAGCGAGGATGAAAGTGAACATCCTTGTCTTACCCCTCGTTCGATGTTAAAACTGTTTGAGAAGAAGCCATTGTTAATAATTATGCTGTTAATATCGGTATAGAATAGAGTAACCCATTTCATTAAACTTTCACCGATATTCATATTTTCTAAGCAAGAGAACATAAACAAATGGTCTAGTGAATCGAACACCTTTTTCGGAGTTTGCAAAGAAAATGAGGCCAGAATTGTTTTGTTGGTTGAAATAGTTGATGCATTCTTGTATCAGACGTAAATGTTCACCAATGTAACGTCCTTTAATGAAGCCAGATTGAGATCTTGAAATGATTGATGGTTATATTTTTTTAATTCGGTTTGATATACTTTTAGTTGCAATGTTATAATCATTGTTCAGTAAACTAATCGGGCGCCATTTTGATAAGGATTCTAAGTTTTTTCCAGGTTTTGGAATGAGATATATTATACCTTGTTTTTGTAGCGTAGTTAAGTTTTTTCGTTGTTAAATGAATAGTTAAATGAATTAATTAAATGTGTTTAATATCATTCCAGAATATTTTATAAAATTCATTTGTGATGCTATCAGATCCTGGACTTTTGTTATTTTGCATTTCTTTAAGTGCTAGTCAACATTCATTAAGTAATCCGTCACACAATAATGTTATTTTCAACATGTTTTCGTTTATTTAGGGTTTCAAAAAATAAACGTTGCTCTTCTAGTATTTGAGTTCTGTTTGTTATAACTTCGTCATTAAAGCCCGCCGAGTTGATGTTGGTATATTTTCCCATTTTTGTTATGTGTCGCAAAAAAGTGATTATGCGTCAAAATGCCATGGTATTTATGTCAGATGTGCAAAAACTTTGGTCAAAATCGGTCAAGAAATGCCAAAAATCAGTACAAAGATAGGGCTTTTCAATTTCTGTCCATTGACAGAAATGATCTAAATTTAAACACGCGCGGGTCACATGTAAAACCACGTGATTCGCTTGAGGCATGGACTCACCTGAATAAAAAAAATAAATGCGCAGACTCGGAGCACAGGTGTCGGGCGCGTGGCCAAGTCACTTAAACACTATCAATATGCCATAAAACATTATTTTTTATCATTTGCCACCCAAACAAATCCTGATAAGGTAGGTATCTCTTGACACAGGAAAAGCACCTACATTAACGTTTTTAAGTTAGTTGTTAGTTGATAAACTCGTATTTGTTTATTATACTAATGTGGATTATGTTCCATAGCTGGGACATTTCGATAGTTTTGCTGTACTATGCTGTAAACATTGATTTACAATCAGAACAGCTTATTTATTATTTGCACGTAAATACAACTTAAGTTAGGACTTCTTTAATGACTTTGTGAAAACCAGCGCTTATGCACTTTACAGTTCCTTACCAGTGTTCGTCGGCACGCGCCCTTTGATCTCTTGGAGCATCTTGTAAAAATCGGCACTGAACGTTCGTTCAGACGAGAGCCGACCTGGCATTTCTACGAGTTCGACAATTGTTTTCTTGTAGTTTATGTTGGCAAGTAGCCGTTCGTGGTCATTTTTCGTCACGAGCAACCTTTCCCAACAAAATGGAACATAGGTTGCGAAAATCGACCGCCATTTAGGCACTTAATATCTTAAACATGTTGATAAAGGTGATTTTTCAGTGTCAAGAGATACCTACCTTGCATTTATATAATATATATGAACTTTTTGTTTTGTCAAAATGATGAAAATGTTGTTTCATGACACATTGATAGTGTTGAAATGACTTGACCACGCGCCGAACACCTGTGATTTAGTAGTTCTTCTTTGTTTTGAAAAGCGCGGAAGTGGAAATCACGTGAAATTGGCGCTAACGTGACCCAAAGCGTGTATAAATCACAGGTTAATAATCGTCTTGAGGATTCCGTTATGTACATGATTAGGTTTTGTATTTTTGATGCTTTTGGCATTTTTTGGCACAATTTTTGCGAAAATCCGTATGGACGAGTTTAGCTTTAGAATGTATCTGACGAATACTAATCAATTCTGGTCAGTTGAAGAAACCAAATAATTGTGAGAAATATCAACTCGACCGGCTTTAACTACTAACTTGTGTACAGTTTTTGTTCACTTCTACGCTTTGCAATATTTTCGAAGGATTTTGTATTTTTTTTCATTGCGTTCAACATGCTGCGCACGCGATCGTAGTATTATTCCATTTAGTTGTGTATGATAGATTCCTTCTAATACTTGTTTGTTTGATTTTATTTCATTTTCAATGGCGGTGGTATCATTTGTGTTTGTTTCATGCAATTGTTTGTTTAGTGTTTCAATGGTTTTGATGGTTTCAGTTTCAAATTTGTGTGTTTCTTTTTGTTTAAATGATGTGTATCTAATTGTTGTGTTACGTATATTTCCTTTAATTACTTCCCATAATGTGTTTGGGTTTGCATCTTTATTATTTTGAACTGTGTTTAATATTTCCTGTTTTATTTGTTTTTGATATTTTGTATCTAATAAGATGCTATTATTAATTTAAAAGTACCCTAGGCCTCTTTCAGGTTGTAATTTGTGCAGTTGAAGTTCAACTAGAAAGTGGTCAGTTATAAATCCTGGTTTAATGCTACACGTGTCAATAATGTTGCAAAGTGGCTCAGATATTAAAAAAATAGTCTAATATAAACAATATTGTTGGTTTTGTGTTTGAGTGCCATGTGCAATTGCTTTCGTTTGGATTTACTGTACGCCAGATGTCCATCATATTATAGTTTTCAATTATGTTATTCAAAATGTCTCTATTTTTAGGATGAGTATAAAGGCTTCCCTTCTTTTTTTCTAATAATGGGTTCAGGACAGTATTGAAATCACCACCGATTATAATATGTTTATCTTGATTATTAATTATAAAGGATTGTAATGTTTCGTAAAATGTGGAATCATCTATGTGAGGACCGTAGACGTTCATTCATGTTAATTGTGTTTCAAGTATTTTGATATCTACACTTGCTAGTCTGCCAATTATTATTTCGTTAAAGTTATCGATTGTGATCCCTATATTGTTTTTCATCAGAAAGGCAATGCCTTGTTTATTAGTATGTTGTCCACTGAGATAGACGTCTCCGTCCCATTCATCTTTTAAGGTAAGGTTTGTGCTAAAGTATGTGTCAAGTGACTTTCTTGTAGTAGGCATAAACTTTTTTTCGTCTAACCATTTGATGATTTTTATTCGTTTGTCTTTATTGTTTAGCCATTTTACATTCAAAGTACATATTTTAATCATTTAAAAAAGGTGGAGGGTGATGTGAATGATAATTTGTGTGTGCTTGTCTCATTAGTTTCATGTAAAAAATAGAGAAGAGCTATTCATGCTGAACAATAGGTTTAGTGTAATTGAGATATGGGTCGAATGAGTACACTGTATGCGGAAATTCACGAAACAAGTCTCAGAAATGGATGTTTCATAAACAATACATTGTATTTTGCTTAACCATATCATTTGTGAGAACATATTATTTTCTCTATGCAACCATATATAGACAATATAACAATAAAACAACATTATACATGTGCTATAAACTATTTGCAAAGTGCGACAGAAAAACTGACCAAAACATTACAAAAATGTGTGCTCATGCCAATTGAATGATATTTATCAGTATAAAAATAAAAACCGTTGTAATATATTTTAAAATTTGATATTTCGAACGAAATAGCATACGAAAACTGGCATTGTTGAACACAATTTGCATTTTGCTTTTCACGCAATAACTGCTCCTTATATTTAAAATCTGTTTTATTCGTGCACGTTTTGCACGAGTTGCATGTTACAATAACAGTACATTTAGCGAAAAACGCATCAATCGATTACAATTTGCTTCTAGTTTGCAAATTTATTTGATCTTCTAAACGGTACTTTAATATATGTATACACTTAGATCAGTGCCAGATTTCTAATAGCGAGCAATAGGCCACAGTATTGGTTTTAGTTTGCAGGTAAGTATATATGTACTCAGTATTGGGGGGTTTGTATCCTGCAAGGTCGATGATTACATAAGTGCGTATGAAATAATGAAATAAAGATTTGTTGGCAGGTAAGTATGAATGTACTCAGTATTGGGGGTTTGTATCCTGCCAGGTCGATGATTACATAAGTGCGTATGAAATAATGAAATAGAGATATGTTGGCAGGTAAGTATGAATGAACTCATGGGTGGGGGGGGGGTGGAGGAGCCGGAAGGTGGGTGCCTAAGTACATAGACAGGTAGGAACATAAAATTACACAGTAAGTTAGGTGCTTGGACAAAATAACTTAGGCACATCTGTAATCTGATGACGTACAAGAAAGTAAGCATTCTAAACTAAATGATAATGATCGTTAAAATAAAAAGTTGAGCCAAATAACTCCGTTTTGCGTATTTTAAATTTAGTTATGAGTACATGTAGTGGGAAATATTTTATATTTGTATCCTTTAACACAACAACTTGAAAGATTATAATGTAGCTATTTATTAACAGATATGTATTTATCTATGCGTTCATGCAAAACTGGTATGACCTAGAACACTTTTGCTAATACAACTGTTGTCATTTTATTAATACCACATACAAATTTGTCAAACGTTTCACATCGGTATTATGAATTATTGACTGGCGATTGGAGGTTGGCACCAGAGGAGGATTTCTTTGCCTATGTGATGGTTTCTTTCTTTGGCCATGGTTTGCTTAGCCAGTTTTGATATTGGTTAAAAAGCACATTTTCACTGCATTCACTGCCCCTTTATTTCACACATAAATTGCCTTCATGCGACCAAGCCATTTCAACACGGCCCGGATCTTTGAGACGCAGGGATTCAAGCACTTCTGCGTTTAATTTTGTTATGTCTTCATTGACGTAAATGCTTGTGCCCTTCAATCGATTTGCTCGTTTCATGTCATCAATTTTGTTTGACGTCGTCTAAATTTTACTATCACCGGACGGTTCTTGTTCGACACGTATTTTCCGGGCCTGTGAGCAATATCTATGTTTTTGGGTACACGCTGGATATCAAGATGATGGCTCATCATACTCTCCGTTTATTCTGCCGCTGCCATAGATGATTGGTTTTCCTCTTCAAACGAGAGGCCAGATATACGAACGGTGTTCCGACGCCCGTACTTTTCGAGGTCATTTATACTAGCTTCAAAGGTTTGTATTGTGGACTGGTTGTTTTGTTTTATGGTGTCAATATCTTTTTCTTTTGAATTTAGCTGCTCTTTAAGTGACGACAATTCCTTTTGTTGGTCGAACATATTGCTTTCGATAATTCTAATTGTTTAATTACGGATGCAAGGAATTTCTCTTTTATTTCTTCGAGTGTCTCTTTTCTGATGTTTTTGATAATATCAGTGTCGCTCTTTGTGTGTACATTCGAAAGTTTTGAGCTTATTTCGTCAAGTCTTTTTGTAATACATATTGTTTCTGCGTTAGATGATTAAGATGATTTGGTTTCGTTTTGTTTGTTAATTACGAATTCCGTCATACTTTTCTGGCCTGACGTATCGTCATCTGTCTTCTTTTTGTAACGTGTTTTCATATTGTTTTGGAGCTTTGGGTGAATCTAAAAGGGATGTTTCTAGTAGGCTCATGTCAGTAGGCACCCCTTTACTTACTGTAGATGAATGGGTCATTTTGTTCATTTTTAAGGTCACATTACAATGCTCTTTGTGTTAAGCAAAACAATAGTAAACAATCAATATAACTGCGTCATAATTACCTACATAAAGTAGCCAAACGGAGTTGATTGGATATGCTTCGCCGCATTTGATACACTTCATAATACTATGATGCCAGTAACTGATCACTGTACTACTAGAGTCAGAGGCAGGGAAAGAGTGGGCCGTATAAAACTTAGATCTGTTAGTACGACCTCGGCCTTGAAGGTAGCTGCAATGGAATTTGTACAAGATTCACCGACTTAGACAAATATCCGTCAATGTTCAGCCATGTTATGAAGTTGACAAGCCATATTTTGACAACTAAATTCTGTATTTTGAAGGTAAATATCTCAGACGTAAATAAATAACAAAACATGAAAAGTTTTTGCTTATTTGCACTTTATGGTGATAGTGTATTCAAGTTTCAAATCAACCAGAACAAAGCACCGGGAAAATATTTTAAAAAAGGTCGCTCAGAAACGTATAACATTATTTACGTGGATAACTAACATATTTTCTCAAATACACCTCCTAACTGCGTTGTATAATAAATTTAATACATTTTCAAGTGATAGAGAGGGAAATTCCTGTTTATAAAAATAACAATAATGACATTTTTACTTCGAATTTGAAATTAACCTCGAAAATAGCTATTTGATTCTTTCGCGTGACACACCAGCTCATTCCATTTTAAAATCCATCAAAGCCATGCACACGCAAACCATGGTAAACAGTATCCCCTTCGCTCGATTTATAACGGATAACAAGACACATTAAATCCATTTCAACTATCTGTTAACATACATACAATAACTTTTGTAATGAATACAGATTAAAGTAGCTGCTATTCCTCACCAAAACACTTGCACAATATAAAGAAACATTTGGTGGAAAAGGAACTATTAGAAAACCGCATATTAATTTTCATCACATTCGGACCATAAGTCCCTGAGATCTCTCAAGTAACGTAAACCGTCAATATAAATTGTTGTATCAATAATGCGAGGACAATAACTACTTGAAATATTACCGGCGCTAAGTGACTAGCCAATGTGCGCATGTCCCATCTATAGGCATGCTTTATAGAAAGTTTCATCCAATTTTAATCATTATTGTTCGAGATCGTGTGTGAAAGCCTATTATTATTTTTGAGGCATTAAATCTCTGAAAACTCACGACGAACGACTGACCACATATAAATGTTCACCATATGAGGAGATAGCATACACAGTTTTATCAAACATTACATGAATATTTCAGATTCTGTTTATATACATAACTATATTGACATCATTGTTAATGTCACCAATTGATTTTGAATCCATAAACATGTCAGTGTTAATAAAATTTGTATTGCATCATCACGTAATATACTGCCGTATATGCAAAGTCAAAAGTTTAACCAGAAAATCATATATTTTAACCTCATTGAATTCTCTATTTCTTAATGTGGACGCATTTGCAAGACATTATTTCATTATAATGTCTGCCGAAAACCAAGATTCGTATTTTTTATAATAATAAACACAGTAAAAACTACTAATTGATTATATTTTAAAAAGGGATTTTCCACAGAACCCCTTTTAAAATGGTAATTTTGAAGGAAATTTCTTTTAAAACCCCCCACATTTTTCTCACTTTTTATAAGAAAGTACAAAAAATTTTACGCTGGCAGTACAACCCATCTTACATTCAGACAGGAAAACGGAACTGAAACTTAAATGTTATGCTGGCGGTACAACCTCCCAAAGGTTCAAAATAAAAACTGAGTATTCTTTGAAAATGTTACGCCGGCAGTACAAACTCCCTAAGATTCATAATCACATAGACAGATAATTGTTTGAAAATGTTACGCCGGCGGTACCAACTTCCAGCAAGGTATAATCACACAGTAAAAATCACACTGAAAAAAAGAAGATAAACCACTTTTTAAGTTCTTAGGTTCATAATCACAACAGATAATTCTTTGAAAATGTTACGCTGGCGGTACAAACTCTCAGAGGATCATAATCAAAATGTTACGCCGGCGGTACAAACTCCCTAAGGTACCAATAGTAAAAATCACACAAACCACTTTTAAATGTTTAAGTTCTTAATTTAATAGTAAATTATACAAAAAATGTAAATACAGAACACACAAAATGATATAACCCTTAAAATTTAAACTGAAAATGTTACGCTGGAGGTACAACCTCCCAAAGGTTCAAAATCACAACAGATAATTCTTTGAAAATGTTACGCTGGCGGTACAAACTCTCAGAAAATACAAAATGACAGATAATTGTTTAAAAATGTTACGCCGGCGGTACAAACTTCCAGAAATGCATAATCACACAGAAAAAATCACACTGAAAAAAGGAAGATAAACCACTTTTAAATGTTTAAGTTCTTATCACAACAGATAATTCTTTGAAAATGTTACGCTGGCGGTACAAACTCTCAGATGATCATAATAACAACAGATAATTCTTGAAAATGTTACGCCGGCGGTACAAACTCCCTAAGGTACCAATAGTAAAAATCACACAAACCACTTTTAAATGTTTAAGTTCTTAATTTAATAGTTAATTATACAAGTAATGTAAATACAGAACACACAAAATGATATAACCCTTAAAATTTAACTGAAAATGTAACGCTGGCGGTACAACCTCCCAAAGGTTCACAGATAATTCTTTGAAAATGTTACGCTGGCGGTACAAACTCTCAGAGGATTATAAACACAATGACAGATAATTGTTTAAAAATGTTACGCCGGCGGTACAAACTTCCAGAAATGCATAATCACACAGAAAAAAATCACACTGAAAAAAAGGAAGGTAAACCACTTTTAAATGTTTAAGTTCTTAAATTATTAGCAAATTATAAAACAAGTCATAACAAGGGCTGTTTGTAAAACATGCATGCCCCCATATGGGCTCTCCGTTGTAGTGACAGCCATTGTGTGAATATGTTTTTTGTAACTGTGACCTTGACCTTTGACCTAGTGACCTGAAAATCAATAGGGGTCATTTGCCAGTCATGATCAATGTACTTATGAAGTTTCATGATCCTAGCCATAAGCGTTCTTGATTTATCATCCGGACACCATTTTACTATTTCGGGTCACAGTGAAATTGACCTTTGACCTAGTGACCTGAGAATCAGTAGGGGTCATCTGCGAGTCATGATCAATCTACCTATCAAGTTTCATGATCCTAGGAATAAGCGTTCTTCAGTTATCATCCGGAAAACATTTTACTATTTCGGGTCACCGTGAACTTGACCTTTGACCTAGTGACCTCAAAATCAAACGGGGTCATCTGCGAGTCATGATCAATGCACATATGAAGTTTCATGATTCTAGGCATAAGCGTTCTTGAGTTATCATCCGGAAACCATTTTACTATTTCGAGTTTCGATGTTGAGTTTCACAATATAAACAAAATTATCATTAATTATTAATGTTGTACATGGTCAGTATCATATGGGATTTTGTTCATTTCACTTGAAAATTGTACATTATTCGTAAATTTTTTTATAATGTTTAAAATTACCGTTAGCATATTTTCGGATCAATTTGGCCGGCAACCATTTCTCTCGTCCGTCTTCAAATCTCCAGAATGCTTCAATTTCTTTGTCCTTAGATGAATTTTCCTTGGACTTCGAGCAATCTGTTTTCAGATAGAATAAAAGACCCTGAACTGATTTGATGAACTACCGAGCATGAGCCACCTGCAGACAGTGTCATCCACTTGTCCGAGTGTTGGGTAGAGAAGAGGAAATCATTAGTAATAGTATTAAGGTTAACTGTCCATGTAAAGTAAATGTTACCAGTGACACTCCAACACTCAATGTTCAAAATGGGGCACACATTTAGCAAAATAATATCAAGGTTTATCTGCCATTGATAAATATGTTCACTTTGTGACAATAAACATTGTCCTCAACAATAGGGTCAATAAACAATGAGATTTACAACATGAAAATGGGCCATAATTATGAGAACAGGTTATAAAACTAAAACTTTAACCCATTCTCCCAAGTGTGTTCTTATCTTTATAAGCCCAGCTCAAGTTTTAGGGCCCATGGCTACTGGACTCTCGCTAATTCATAGCCCTAATGATTCAATTTAGGCTTATTTGCCCTTGAGAACTGAGATGCATTTTTAATTGGTAAACATGAATACCTAAGTTGAACCAAATGTCTTTGACAGTTTCTGAGAAATGGACCATAAAAAAATGTTCATCTTGATAGTACAACTATTCATGGTTTTATTTGGAACAGGTGACAAGTTGAGCAGACCACCGTGTCGTCATCATTTTAGCACATTTTTAAAATTTTACCAAAATTATGTATTTCAATGGGTGAACAAACAATAAACGGTAGATAAATTGCGAAAAACTGTTGTTTATGTTTAAATCTTAGGATAATTGTGGGAAAGAATACTTCTATTAGAATTAACTTGACCATTGAACAAACAGAAAAATTTAATAGAAATATATTACAGAAGATGTAAAAACAAGTGCTGTTTGTAAATCACGCATGCTCTCCAAATAGGCAGTTCATTGTAGTGGCAGCCAGGCCATTGTGACCTTTAACTTTGACCTAGTGACCTGAAAATCAATACGGGTCATCTGCCAGTCATGATCAATGTACCAATAAAGTTTCATGATCAAGGCCTAAGCATTCTTGAGTTATCATCCCGAACAACTGTGACCTTGACCTAGTGACCTGAAAATAAATAGGGGTCCTCTGCCAGATGGACCGACAAACCGACCAACAAACGGACCGACCGACATGTGCAAAACAATATTCCCCCTCTTCTCCGAAGGGGTGCATAAAAATATTTATTACATATAAATCAGGGTAACTCACTTATGATCAAGTGTCAATGTATGTCAATTTATATCTGATCAACTGTCACTGGTTTCTCAAACAGGGTCTTTATGAGGTTATTTGGTACTTGAAGCCTGGACATTTGTGTCTATGCCTAATAACTCAAACTGCATATTCAGGTTTATAAACATTGAAATATTAGGCAAATTAAAAGGGTTGGCATAAGAAGATGTGTGTTCACTCAAAGTGGTCTTAAACCAGTTTTTGTGAATTATTCTAAACTCTGTAAGTCAAGAAATAGTTATCATTTATAAAAAAGATCCATTCATTAAGTGTTCAAGAATATTATAAGAAATATATGCACTTACGCTCTGTCAGTTGACGCCTCAATTCTGAGTTTTCCGTTTCCAGTTTAGAACATTTGTCCTTCATCATTTGAAGCTCATCAACTACCTTGCTGTACTTCTCCTAGAAGTACAAGTTAATATATTGATCTATGAGCAGACCCTTTTTCTGCCGATTTTAATAGTAGTTTCATGTTCCCAAAAAAAATTCTGAAGTTTTTTGTTTTTTTTGCCATGCAAACAAACTTTTTTATTCTCACAAGGAAAATTGAAGCACAACTTCCCAATTTCACAGGTAATGTTCTCAAAATGCTTTTTCAGGCTATTTAAAAGATCAAATACTTTTTCATTTTAACATCATTTACCTGATTTCCAATCAAACACAAGGCCTTTCTTAATACTTGCAGTTCACCAGTGTAAATACAATAACCAAATACTATTTATTGAATTGCTCATGTTTCTGTTACACAAAAAAGGAAATTAATTAACTTACAAGGAGTCCCTCAGAAGTGTTTGAACATTCCTCGTTGGCATCATCTTCCAGGTCAGTTTGCTCTCTTTTTTTTGTAAGTGGTCTGGATCCCAAAAATTCCTTTCTAAAAAATAATCAAAAATTTGCGTTTAGGTTTCGCGTTTAGGTTTCAAAAAATGCTCATAACTTCTATGCCCCTTCACATAGCAACTTGATATTTGGCATGCATGTGTATCTCATGGAGCTGCACATTTTGAGTGGTGAAAGATCAAGGTCATCCTTCAAGGTCAAAGGTAAAAAAAAAATGTATCAACGCAGCGCAGTAGGGGGACAGTGTGTTTCTGACAAACACATCTCTTGTTTTATGTTCTATAATATGTTTGTATGTAAGGAGAAACAATAAAGTTTTGTTTTTACAATACATACTTAACTTGTGGCAGAATTGTTTAGTAATGAAAATACAAATTGCAGCAATTGCATCTGTTAAAGAACTTTGAATGGTTATAATTGATGTAAAGATTGTTTTATTGAAATATTTAATTTTTAAAATGACTTCACATGTTAAAAAAAATGTTATGTATTTTTTATAAAAAAAATTAATTAATTTTAGTTAGTCATAAAAAAATATTGAATCATTCACACTATTTCATAAATTTTCTGACCTACTGACTGGTGGATTGCGAACATAATGGTATACCTTTGTGTGTGTTTGTATTTATAATTACATGTTTTATAATTAAAAAATAAATTAAGAATTATACATTTAAAAGTCGTTTACCTTCCATTTTTTTCAGTGTGATTTTTTCTGTGTGATTATGCATATCTGGAAGTGTGTACCGCTGGCGTAACATTTTCAAAGAATTTATCTGTCTATGTTATTATGAACTTTAGGGAGTTTGTACCGCCGTCGTAACATTTTCAAAGAATTATCTGTCTGTGTGATTATGAACCTTAGGGAGTTTGTACCGCCAGCGTAACATTTTCAAAGAAATATCTGTCTGTGATAATGCATAGTTTGTACCGCCGGCGTAACATTTTGTCATTGCAGAGTAACATTTTCAAATATCTGCCTGTGTAATAATGAACCTTAGGGAGTTTGTACCGCCGGCGTAACATTTTCAAAGAATTATCTGTCTGTGTGATTATGAACCGTAGGGAGTTTGTACTGCTGGCGTAACATTTTCAAAGAATTATCTGTCTGTGTGATAATGAACCTAAGGGAATTTGTACCGCCGGCGTAACATTTAGAATTATCTGTCTGTGTGATTATGAACCGAAGGGAGTTTGTACCGCCGGCGTAACATTAAGAAATATCTGTCTGTGATTATGCATAGTTTGTACCGCCGGCGTAACATTTTGTCATTGTAGAGTTTGTACGGCCGGTGTAACATTTTCAAGAATTATCTGTCATTGATTCTGAGAGTTTGTACCGCAGGTGTATTCAATTGTGATTATGATCCTCTGAGAGTTTGTACCGCCAGCGTAACATTTTCAGTTAATTTTTCTGTTGAAGGATTATGAACCTGAGTTTGTACCACCAGCATAACATGTTTTTAAAGCATTTTGGATGGTTGTACCGCCAGTGTATAGAATGAACCTTTGGGAGTTTGTACCGCCAGCGTAAATAGTTAGAGAGTTTGTACCGCCAGCGTACCATTTTTTGTTTAATTTTTAAGTGGAATGAATGTGATGAACCTTTGGGAGTTTGTACCGCCAGCATAACATTTAAGTTAATTATTTGTTGATGTTATAATGAACCATTGGGAGTTTTTACCGCCAGCGTAACATTTTCTGTTGTAGGGTTGTACTGCCAGCATAACATTTGTATACTTTGTTATAAAAAGTTACAAAAAAATGGGTTTATTTGTAGGAAATATCCTTGGAAAAGGCCATTTTAAAAGGGATTCTGTGGAAAATCCCTTTTTAAAATATACTGCTTTTACTTTTATTATTGAAAATCTGTTAAAAAAATACACGTGCCTTGCACAAACATGTTCACTGCCTTACCTGTGCCTGTATTTTTTTTAATTTATTATTTTTTTGCTTAAACATCATTTGGATATTTATTATTATATTTTTATCAATATCAAAAATAATTTATATTTATACGTATGCGCCTATTAAATTCAGATTTTACATACGGCGATGGAATTTTAAATGTTGAAGTAGCAAGTGGCACAAACGTATGTTTGAGATGATTTGAATTGAGACATAACTATTTGAGACATTGTATTAGATGTCGTCTGATGCATATCCTTGTCAATATCTGAATTGCGCAATTTGAATCCAGTTCGCCGTATTTTTCAAATTGTATGCTGGTAAGACCCCGCGGTTTGTACCTTTTGAATTTTAAAGACCCTTAACTTCACACAGATAATCAATATTCTGCTATAAAACTCGCGTCATGTACACATAAAAACGGTACTAGCTAGACTTGCGAGCTCATGTTTGTTTCATAGTAATGTCAACTATATGAAATAAATGGCTTTTGAAAAAATAT
The DNA here is from genome assembly GCF_020536995.1 of Dreissena polymorpha. Lineage (NCBI taxonomy): Eukaryota > Metazoa > Mollusca > Bivalvia > Myida > Dreissenidae > Dreissena > Dreissena polymorpha. Next base: position 56,308,851 of record NC_068363.1, on the reverse strand, counting down.
ATCGGAAGTAGATTATGAACTGAGTGTAGAGATGTATTCGGAGTATAAGTAGGTTATTTCTATGAAAGTCTGCTAGTTTTAGGAAAGGCCTATTAGGCTCATTCATATCCGAGATCTTACGCGGCAACGAAACATTTTTCAAAAGACGACAACTTACTGAAAATTCATTGGAGCGGAATGATCTGACAATATAGGCATGTCCATCGTATAAAGAATAACAGTTTAATCTTGCGTGGG